>NC_133327.1:186204188-186326688 GCF_042186555.1 Aquarana catesbeiana
GCAATTAAAGCACAGATATATTGGGTACACAGATACATGCCTTGATGCGTTTCGCACCAGTAGGTTTCAAATTATAAGGCTGATAGCCAAATCTGTTTTATGCGGATTATGTGCAAACCCAGGTCTCTTGCAATAGTAGTATTTTTTTTGTTTCAATGTGAGATAAGGGATGATTCACTCTAACTTGTGTGTGTAAACTTTAACTTAAAGTGTTAGTTCACCTTTACATCTTTTTCTGTCAAGGTGACCTAATGATGTCTATACATGGATCGAAATTTGTCCAGTTCAGCAGGGAACGACCGAATTTCAATCTATCTGTGGCCACTGCGATTGAACAGAAGTCAATCTACAGACTGACTTCTGTTCAACCTCCCTGTTAGATTTTAGCCGCTCGATCATTGTAGCATTGGGCAATAGGCTGCAGCACTGGTTTCCCCACTGTCAGAATACAATAGAGCAGTGTGGGTGGGGACACACTGGTTGAATGAAAAAAAAATACCTATGTATGGCCAGCTTAACATTTTAACCACTTGATCTCTGGAAGGTTTTACCCTTCATCACAATAAAGTTTTCTTCTGGTGGTATTTGATCACCAGTGGGTTTTTTTTTTTTTTTTTGAAAAAAGGAAGACATTTTTGAAAAAAATATATTTTCTTTTTTCTATTATAAAACACATATCCAATAAATCACATTACTTCATACATTTAGGCCAAAATGTATTCTGCTACAAGTTCTGGCAGTGATTGGGGCTGATCCTGCTAATGCTGCGATTTTGGGGGACACTATACTATTGGGGACACTAGTATAGTTCGGACTGTGACCAGGATACAGACCTGGATAGGCACTATACTAGTAATGGTGCTGATCAGCAACTTATAGTGTGACTGTGAATCTGGTACTGGCGCTAACTGACACTGGCTGGGAGGGTTGCTAACTGACACTATCTGACGTCACTAGTGACACTAATACAGTGATCAATGATAATATTGTACACTGTCACTGTGTTAATGGCACTGGCTGGGTGACAGAGGGGATCAAGAGGGTACCTGTGTGCCTAACAAGTGTATGTTTGCTGATTTTGGCTGGATTTTCTTCATGATTTCAGCTCCAAACAGTAAGTGAAATCAGAGAGAAAAAAACAGCCAGGTCTGGGTTGTGTTTACTAACACACATACATCTGTATTGTGATTGGCCACAACCATCAGCATGTTTCGCAGCCAATAGCATTGACTGCAAGCCTGCTGACGAACTTGTGCTGTGTCCAACCACAGCACGAGAGGCAGCGGGCATGCCCACTTGTAAACCAGGAAGTTCCTCTGCAACAAACAACTGTTGAGCTCTGTGAACAAAATTCAAAGAGCACAGGGGACAGAGGAAAACATGTAAAAAGAAGCTTAACACTCCACCTGCTGGATATATAGATGGCAATGTGTAATTGATTTGCAATATAAATGTCAGGACCTTGTTCACCTGCTGGTAGCACTGTGGTTCTCTGGGCTAAAAGATGAAGTTCCAGTGACTACCAGTGGGTGCCTCCCAGGAGGTTCCTGCAATCAGTTCCACCTGGTCCCAGCTGATGGGAGGGTACTTAAGTCCCACCTCTGCTATTGCAACTGGCGTCAGTGTTTTGATTGCTAGCTTGCTGCCAGATCCATTCTGTTCTTAAACTATGCTTGCATCCTATTCCCTTACTGCTGCTTGCCTTGTTCCTGTACCCAGTCCTGATTCCTGCTTTTTCTTGCATTGCCCCTTTTACCCTTCCTGCCCATATTATACATATTGTATATAGTTAGTTTGCTAGGTTTCTGTTACTTAGGCATTTTTGGTTGTGGGTCACTTGTTGTTAATGTTCGCTATTTGCTGGTGTGTGCATATCTTTTTGCTTGCTGTTAATACATTTACTTCATTATACTTTACATTGTTTAGTCCCCAGTTTCCCTGTGTAACTACATATATCTGGTCATCCCAGCTGCTCCCTCCTTACAGTAAATTTCATATAAAACGTTTTATATTTGTATTTTTTGGGGGGCCTTCCCATAATTAATATAAAAGAAAAAGAAAATATAAAAAAAATCACAATACATTCTATATTTTATTGTATCTGCATTATATCTAAATCCTGTTAGGTCATGAATAATGTAAGGGGGCCCCCAGTGCCTGGGTTGTTAAACCAGTTCCCTGACCTAAAGGGGATCCACATGGTTCACAGCTTTTCAGGGACAGCAGGATGAATTCTCATATTAGTCCAACTGATTCCAAAGCACAGACACTTTTCCAGTTTGACTTCTTAGGCCATTGGCCTAAATAAGCGTGCTTCATGCTTTACACTGCAAACAGCACTATTGACTCCATGGTTACAGGTTTAATTTCCAAATGGTCACATCTCCCACCTGGATCCAGTGCGAAAAAACTTGTGTACTGAAAGAACCTACCCTGTCACTGTCGCTGGCTGTCCTAACATGACTGACCACCACCACTCCTATCCCAAACCACCACCATTAAGGATTTCTCTAGGTATTTAGGCTGCATAAATCTCCTCATTATGGTTTGGATTATTGAAAGTACCCCTGTTATCTGACTGCTTACAGTTGTATAGCATATACACCCACTTTACATGTCATTACTTTCATACAACAATGAACGGAGGCAATGTTTCTTTTCTTTAACTCTTCACTGAATAATTTTCAATGCCATTAATATTTTCACACAGAGTGCCAACAAGTCCTAATGAGTTCATCCATATATTCACATTCCAGCTAATGGTTACATAGTCTTCCCTACTAGGGTGGCCAAACAAACTTAACATAACTCACTGTGCATTGTATCTTATTAGGTATCAAGAGAGGGTCTGTGGTGCTCTTAGTAATACCATGCCACTACTGTTGCTTCACCATGAGGGGTTCCTCTGAGGAGGCACATTGGAGGGGAGATTTACTAAAACTGGAGCACTCAGAATCTGGTGCACCTGTGCATAGTAACCAATCAGCTTCTAACTTCAGGCTGTTCAATTAAGCTTTGACAATAAAACCCAGAAGCTAATTAGTTACTATGCAGAGCTGCACCAGATTCTGAGTACACCAGTTTTAGTAAATCTCCCCAATTGTCTCTTCAACACTGCACATCATTGGATGGCCCTGTCTTCCCCCTCCCTCCTACCAATAGGCTAATCATTCTCCTGCCAAATGGGTGGAACAACCCAGAAGTCAAAATTCCTTGATACAAGCAAAGCAAAGAACAATCTGCAAAGTGCAGCAATCAATTACATTTCAGAGGACAGTTAAATTTAAAACATTATTGCTGATTGTTTGCTTTATTTTGCACTTCTCACTGCTCTATTTTCTTATTGAATATGCCTGCATGTGTACATAAATGGAGTTTTCCCTTAGGTAAGAAAAACACAGCTTTAACTTCAGTGACATTCTGACTCCTGGCAATCTGCTAATGACTCCACAAAACAGTAGCTATACAATTACATAATTACAAAGCGATGGTGTCTGAAAACAGACAAAAGTATTCCTACGTGGTCCTCTTATACGTCAATTCTTCTTGAAATCTCTTGGGCTCTCTCCTTTGGCCCCATTTCCCGACACCTTTTGTTCCTCCCCTTCTTCAATCCCTATTGATCCTCTGGCAACCTGTTACCCTTACAATGAGGGTAGGTTTACCCGCATCACCCACTTTTCCTTTATACAGGACAATATAGAGAGAGTGTTTAATCCTTGAAGTGCCAATTCTGAGCTGCTGTTTTAGATATGAGCTCAGTAGAAAGGCATCAATGCTTTAGCCAGGGCCATCTTTAAGGCAGGACAAAAGGGGCAGCTGCCCTGGGCCCCATCATTGTTGTGGGCCATAAGCAGCTGCCTCATACTTGCCAGTTTAAATTCTCTTGTCCCTTGAAGTTTCAGTCCAGTGCTGTGTCCTGATATCTCAGTGTGAAGTTCTGTTACTAATGCTGCCCAGCTCCACCCTATTGCCATGTACAGATGACTCACCTGCAGACCCTGTGTTTACATGTAAATAACTGGCATTCATATGTAAATAGCGATGGCATTAATATGTAAATAACTGCAGACCGGCTGCATTGATATGTAAATAGAGGTGGCATTCATATGTATATAATGCTCCCCTGAGGTCGTATCCACCATCAGTTCTGCTGAATGTTGCCCACTGGGGAGGTAAAGGGGCATGCTTGAAAGTCCTGCCCACAACTGTGGTCATTAGGCCTAACATCAGCCTGTTCTGCAAAGGTAAGCAAATTGGTGGTGGAACCCTTTTTCAAAATAACATGGTGCCACAGCACCGTGAATCTTGGTGCATGTGAATACGCACATCTCAGCAGATGCCTGAGGGTGTTATTAACAATTATTGGCACTGCTGTGTATCTGCTAAAGGGCAGTGCATTTTTGTGGTGTCAGGAAAGTGATTTTGCATGAGTTCCTGACACACACAAATGTGAACGCAGGCTAAATGTCTCAGTTACATTGGTGGTCAGTTTAAGTCTTATTACATTGGGTCTGGTGTAAAATCCTTTCATTCACACTAGTGGCCAGTGTGAAGGTCCCCCTTACATTGGTGGTCAGTGCAAATCCCTTCTTACATTGGTGGTTACTGTGGCTGCTCCTATTACATTAGTGGTCAGTGTAAATCCCCATTACATTAGTGGTCAGTGTAAATCCCCATTACGTTGGTGGCCAGTGTAAAAACTCCTCTTTATATTGGTAATTGGTAAAAAAATACATACGTGCATTTGTGGTCAGTTTTGAATCCTCCCTTACATTGGTGGTCCATGTAGAAGCCCCCTTTAAATTGGTGGTGAGTGAAAATCCCCCCTTACAATGGTGGCCAGTGTAGAAATCCCCCTTTATCGGTTGTTGATGTAAAATCCCTGATTACTTTGGTTTTCAGTGTAAATTCTTCATTACATTGGTGATCAGTGTACATTTCCTTTTACATTGGTGGTAAGTGCAGAATTGCCCTTACACTGGTGGTCCGTTTAAATCCCCCTTTACATTGGTGGTTAGTGTAAATCCCCCCTAATATTGGTGTTCGGTGTAGAAGTGTCACCTTTCATTGGTGGTCAGTACAATTCTCCTTGACAATGTGTGTCAGTGTAAATTCCCCTTACATGGAGGTCATTGTATATTCCCCCTTACACTGGTGGTTGGTGTAAATGCTCCTATTATATTGGTGTCAGTGTAGAAATCCCTCTTTATATTGGTGGGTGACGTAAAATCCCCTGTTACATGGTGGTCAGTGTAAATCCCCCCCTGACATTAGTGTTCATTGTAAATTCCCCATGACATTGGCGGTCAGTGTAGAATCCCTCACTATATACTTGCCAAAGATTTCCAGCTTTGCTCTACATAATTCAGAATTTGCCACAGTCTACTTCTTCCTAACTTATCCCATCCCCCGACCACTCCCACTGACCCCATCAACCCCCCAGCATTGCTACTGATCAGACACCCCCTCCCCCCCAGCAATTCCACTGATCCCAGGAGTCCTGGGATCCCTAGGAGTTTTCAGACTATTGATGGGTCCCCTCACCTCCCCAGTCCATGGTGTGCAGGTAGTGAGGAGATGATGCGCTGTAACTTTTAGCAACCAATCAGTGAGCAGTAATGATGTGCACTAACCTCTTGCAACCAATCATTGGGATGTAAGGATATGCAGTAACCTCTATCAACCAATCAGTGAGCAGTAATAATGTGCAGTAACTTCTAGCAACCAATTGGTGAGTGGTAAGGATGTCCAGTAACCTATAGCAACCAATCAGTGAGCAGTATTGATGTACAGTAATCTCTAGCAACCAATCAACAAGCAGAAGTCATGTGCTGTAACCTCTAGCAACTAATAAGTGACCCACAATGTGTGCTGTAACCTCTAACAGCCAGTCAGTGAGTAGTAATTATACCCTGTAACCTCTGGCAACCAGTCACTGCCTGATCTGATTCAGTAAACTGCTTTTGAGTCCAGCTGCTATTTATTGTATGACTCGGAGCAGGTGGAGAGCGAAATTGCATGAGGGGGGGAGAAAATGTTTGCCCAGGGTCCAATCAATATTCTCTAGACCTGTAAAATGTACTATATGTTGCTGTATGATCTTTAATCTCATCACCTTTGTCTTAATTTTCTGTAATTATTTGCTTTCCTACAAAGCATTTGCAAAAGAAAGCTCTTTAAAGTGGTTGTAAACCCTTACAATCCACTTTTGACTACAGATAAGCCTATGATAAGGCTTACCTGTAGCTACCCCTGCACGGTTTAGGAGATATCCCATGTATCAGCATGTGCCGACGTCATCGGCACATGCGCACTAAAGCACTGGTACGTTCGTGCCATTGCTTCAGCTAGTGTGCCATTACTGGCGTGAGTGACTTCATCGCGGCTCCGGCCAATCACAACGCCAGAGCTCACGATACCCGGAAGTAACTCTGGGAGCTATGTCGCCGGCCGGAGCTGTGTACTGGGACCACTGGGGGGGCTTCGATCTAAGGTGAATATTTCATAATGAGCTAGTATGCTGTGCATACTAGCTCATTATGCCTTTGTCTTGCAGGGTTTTTTTAGTGGGTTTACAACCACTTTAAAGATAATTGCTTTGTATAGACCTCTTAACTATGACAGAGGTTGACAGGGCAAACCAGGTTGACACCCAGCTGCCCACCATTGCCCTGCAAATATTCAGCAGCATATTTAGCTGTATGATTAGAAAAGGTTGCAGATTGCTATCCTGACTGAGAATGACATCTGACCTGTGTATTTTCATTGGTAAAATATTGTACTGGGTATTGTTACTGGTAGTGTACTGGTTATGGTTATACGTAGGACTTAGATCAGAATAAGTGTTAATGTTTAACCACTTCAGCCCATGAAGGATTTATCCCTTAATAACCAGGCCATTTTTGCGATACGGCAATGCATCCCTTTAACTGAGAATTGCACGGCCATGCAATGCTGCACATAAAAAAAAATTGATGTCTTTTTTTCATACAAATAGAGCTTTTTTTTTGTGGTATTTGATTCCCCTTTTTTTTGCGCTATAAACAAAAAAAGACAGTCAATTTTGAAAAAAAAACAACAATATTTTTTTTTTACTTTTTGCTATAATAAATATCCCCCCCCCAAAAAAAGAAAAAAAAATCTTCGTCAGTTTTGGCTAATATGTATTCTTTTACATATTTTTGTTAAAAAATCACAATAAGTGTATATTGATTGGTTTGCGCAAAAGTTATAGCGTCTACAAAATAGGGAATATAACTATTTTTATTTATTTATTTTTTTTACTAGTAATGACGGTGATCAGCAATTTTTAGCGAGACTGCAACATTGCGGCAGACCGGACACTTTTGACACTTTTTTGGGACCAGTGACATTATTACAGTGATCAGCTAAAAATAGCCATTGATCACTGTATAAATGGCACTGGCAGGGAAGGGGTTAACACTAGGGGCGATCAAGGGGTTAAGTGTTCCCTAGGGAGGTGTTTCTAATTGTGGGGGCAGTGTACTGACTGGGAGTAGAGAGAGAGGTCACTGTTCCTAATCACTAGGAGACGATCTCTCTCACCTCCCCTGTCAGAATGGGGATCTGTTTGTTTACATTGACAGATCCCCGTTCTGACTGTTTGTGGAGCGACCGCGGGTGGCCGGCGGACATCGCGGCCACGCGCATCGGCTCCGGTGACTGCAATAGCTGTTAAGAGGACCGACGTGCAGCTACGGCAATTCGCGCAGCTGAGCCAACCTGCCGCAGTACAACTGCGACAGCTGGTCGGCAAGCGGTTACATTTATTTTTTAAGCTAAGGATTAAGGAGGTAATAAATCCCAAAACAAACATTTTTTTCTTAGTTTCTGTGATAAAATTGCAAATAATCTTTCTTCATAAATTTAGGCCACAATGTATTCTGCTACATTTATTTGTTAAGAAATAAGCCACATTAGTGTTTATTATTTACTCTGTGTTAAAATTATTATAGAGTCTACAAATTATGGTATATTTATTTGAAAATTATTCAATCCTGATGTACTGACTTCCTATCTTATTTCTTGAGACTCTAAAATGTCAGGGTGGTACAAACACCCCCAAAATGACCCCTTTTTGGAAATCAACAACCGATTCTTAACAACCGATGACTCATCAGCTCTCAGTGAGTTTCCCCACTGACAGCTGAATGTAGAAAAAATAATTCCGGCAATAAAAAAAAAAAAATGAAAAAAAAAAACAAAACAGCATGGGGTCCCCCTCATGCATACCAGGCCAAGCTAATTGGCTGGAGCAGCTGTGCATGGCAGCCAATTAGCTTCTAACTTCAGCTTGTTCAGTTAAGCTTTGACAAATTTTGCACTCTCCTGTTTTAGTAAATCAACCACAATGACTGCTCTAACTGCTCTAGCGGGTACACTGACTGCTGTGGTGGTGATCAGGCACACTATGATCAGGCACACTGTAAATGGGGTGGCAGTGACCAGGGACACTAACTGGTGTGGCGGTGATCAGGGACAATGTAACTGTGTGGTGGTGATCAGGGACACTGTAAATGGTGTGGCAGTGATTAGGGATACTGTAATTGTTGTGGCTTTGATTAGGGACAATATAACTGGTGTGGTGGTGCTCAGGGACGATGTGACTGGTGCGGTAGTGATTAGAGACACTGTGAGCGGGTGTTGGTGATTAGGGACACTGACTGGTGATAGTATGTAAAAAGAAAAATTATTATTTTTTACAATTTTTATTATTGTTTAATTTTTTTTTTTACATATATTTTTTGACTGTGATTGCTTGTTACAGTGATAATCACACTGTAACAGCAATCATTTTAACTGTCATGAATGGCTTTTATTTATGACAGCTTGCTTAAAATTGCGATTGCTGTGATTGGCTACAGCTATCACATTTTATAGGGGTGCTGAGAACAGCCTTGTTCTATGTGATCACTTTGACCAATCACAGAGGTCACAAAAGTAAGCAAGCAGTCATGAATGAAAGCCATTTATGACAGCTGTGTTTAGATGTTATCATGTGATCGCTGTGATTGGTCACAGTGATCACATGACACCAGGGCCACTTACAGCATACCAGAGGCCAGTAGAAGGAGCTGTGAGCCCCGAGCGCGTAGCCTGTATTATCTCCTATCTGTGTCTGGACACTTCCTGTGCACCGCTGACATCACTTCTGCTCCAGGGTGGTTAGCGTGGAGCTTCCACACACTGGGCACCGCTGTTAAGCCTCTCTCAACCAGGAACCAACATCCCCGGAGGTGAAGGACTGCCAGTGAAGCCTGCACACCAGCACATCCCAGGACAACACAACCCCTGATGGAAATCGCCACCCCATCTGAACTGACTTACCAGTAAGTGTATGTATTACACCTTCACCATATAACAGTGTCAGCAGAGTTGGCGCCTCCACACCCCCCTTCCCTTTTCAGTACTATGCTCACAGAGGCTATGGACACCCTCTGAGGACGGCTGCCTCCTCTCTCTCCCCTCCCCCCCCTTTTTTTGTTCTAACATTAATGTTCTATCAGAACCATCATTATACAATTCCATTCCTGACATCACAAAATCTGAGCGCCGGAAAACCTTTCTTCTTCACACTTACAGCATACCACTGTGCTTGCACTCGAGTTGCACGAATGGGAGGATGTCACTGGACAGCACCCGCCTGGCTGTATTATGACAATAGGCCGGGCAGGAAGTGGTTACATTTAAGAATATGTTAAGGGTTAAGTGTTAGGATTAGGTTAAGTGTTAAGGATTCATTTTATGAGTTAGGTTAAAGCATATATAAATCTAAGAACAAAAATGCTGAACTATTTTACCTTATAAGGCTTTTTCCTCTTTTCATCTGTTGATCCTGCCAGTAACACTTCATGTCCTAAGGTGACAGTTCTTATTCCCAGTACTTTATCTATGAAGCAGCACCCGAGAAAAGGACCACAATTACCTCTCCCCCTTCTTTTTTCATAACATAGAGGTGAAGGGTACGGTAGTTCTTAGAGATAGCTGAGACCAATTGAAAAAAGATGTAAAGGTTATTAAAAAAACAAATAGGCTGCAGCTGTCCCCTGCCGGATCTAAGACCAAGAACTGAGCGATCACAGTTTTTATTAACCCCTTCATGCTGCAGTACGAAGGGGTTAATTAACAATGTCACTGGTCACTAATGTACCTTGAAAGGATTAATAAACACTCTATATCGTTCAACCTAGCAGATTGAATGTAAAAAAAAAAAAAAAAAAAAAAAACTGAGGAGGTGGCTGTACTAACTATGCGATGTTAGCACAGCGATCGATAGCTGTGCTATTGTGTTCTGATAGGGGTACTGCTCCCTCCCAGAACACATCGGTCAGCGCTCTCAGCCATTGGTCAGCGTCAGAGTTTATTAACCCCTTAATGCTGCATCATGAAGGGATTCATTAACGCTGCCACTGGCCACTTCTGCATTACTGGCCAGTGGCAGTGTTAACCCTTTTCATGCTGCACTATGAAGGGGTTAATAAACACCAGTGACCACCAAAGGGTTGACATGTTTTAAATAGCAATGCCACTGACTATGAAGGGGGGTTTAAATAGCATAACAGCACTGACTACCAAATGTAGGTGCTATTATTACATAAACTTGCACCAATGCAGGCAGTGATTATTGTGTAAACTGGCACCAATGCTGGGGGTTATTATTGTGTAAACTGGCACCAATGCCGGGGGTTATTATTGTGTAAACTGGCACCAATGCTGGGGGTTATTATTGTGTAAACTGGCACCAATGCTGGGGGTTATTATTGTGTAAACTGGCACCAATGCTGGGGGTTATTATTGTGTAAACTGGCACCAATGCTGGGGGTTATTATTGTGTAAACTGGCACCAATGCTGGGGGTTATTATTGTGTAAACTGGCACCAATGCTGGGGGTTATTATTGTGTAAACTGGCACCAATGCTGGGGGTTATTATTGTGTAAACTGGCACCAATGCTGGGGGTTATTATTGTGTAAACTGGCACCAATGCTGGGGGTTATTATTGTGTAAACTGGCACCAATGCTGGGGGTTATTATTGTGTAAACTGGCACCAATGCTGGGGGTTATTATTGCAGAAAAATGCACCAATGTTGGGGGTTATTATTGTATAAACTAGCATCAATGTTGGGGGTTATTACGTAAACTGGCACCAATGCTAGTTGTTGCTGCTACTGACACTTATACTGAGAGTTATTAATGTGTAAACTAGCATCAAAGTTGGGTTTTATTTTATTGTGGAAACTGGCGTCAGTGATGGGTGTTATTATTGCTGCTACTGACACTAATACTGGGGGTTATTATTGAGTAAACTGGTACCAATGCTGGGGGTTATTATTTCAGAAACTGGCACCAATGTTGGGGATTATTATTGTGTCCACAGACATCAATGGGGCTTATTTGATGCCTACTGTCCATCCAGTGTGCCTTGCAGTAAAAAATACAGCAGGATCAACATTTTACATGTTTACAGGCTTGAAAATAAAACTGTGGAAGCACTGGAAATACTAAACTAGCAACTAAAAGAGGTACTGTAGCTGTCAGCATAGGTTGTCATTGTGTCATCCTTCAAACCAAATAGTCATTTTTTTCTTTTAGACAGATTTATTCTGCTTCTCCCGAACAGAAATCCAGAGAAGGTCACTAACTGCAGCTTCACTACAAAAAGTAAAGTAAGTTTAGTAAATATCTTGTACTGTAATGTAGTGTAGAATTTTTAGGACTTGTTCAAGCCAGCAAGTCATGCTGATCGGAAGGCAGTTGGTGTGCGCTGGAAATAAACAGTGCTGATCCTGGCTTATCACAATGTTTATTTTTTTGAATTTTATTGAGCTGTGACATTTCCTTAAGTTCTATTCACACAATCACATTGAAATGTGGTATTTTGCATTGCAACCCACTACATTGAAAAAAAAGTACTGCATTTAGTATACATTTTATTTTTTTATTTCATTTTTATTCTCTTGTCTTTAAGACACTGACTCATTCATAATAAACATAGGGGGACATTATGCCATTTTTCGCCCTGGGCACCCGTTCTGGCACTGCATGTGACTAGATTTTTGCCCCTCTGCTTGCCCTTTTTATGCTCAGTTTCCAGAGTCCAGGCCCTTTTTAACATACTAAACTCACATACAAAGCAGAAACAGTAGTTGCTACAATCATGGCAAATAATATTTACCCAATGATCCTCCCTTGTTCTCGTCCAGCATCATCTAGCCCTATTTTCTCAGCCTTGCTGTCCCTACCTCTTTCCTTCCATTTATTGGATTCCATTTTTTTCATCATGGAGGCTCAGCATCTCATGTGGGGTTACTCAGGGCTGTCTGCATACAAATAAAGTCTGCCTAGGGATGCCCACTCTTTAGATTCTTATCCACCTATCAAGGCATTTTGATATTTGCAACTCCTCCCAAGAACCAACACATGGCTTGTATCAGAGCTAAGGGTTAAGAGGAGTACTGCGGCAAGGTGCTGTAATGTTTTCAGGATTCTATTACAGCGTCCTGCTGGCCCCTCCTGCCTGTCATGATCTGCCTGCATTGCATAGAGAAGCTTAGAGATCCAGTGATCATGGGGTCTAAATTAAGATATGTAATGAAAATTGAAAGGTTTTATTTAAAAATGCCATCAGCACATTGAGGGGTGAAAGGGGGAACCGGGGAAGCCAAAATATAAACGGGATAAACTTCAGCTTTAAAATGGCTCTAAATCCTGAGCTGCACTGATCAAAGAACGCTCCAACATTTCCAGTCCCTTCCCCCTCCCACACAATCTCATTGATCAGTGATGTAGCCCAACCATATTCATAGGTCAGCCTATCCTGCTGCGTCCCCAGTCTATCATACATGCCAAATAGGTTATATTAACATGCATTTATACATTCATGATAGATATTTTTGGCTAATCTATAGGAACCGCGCTACAAGATTAAATTAGTATCCTACTATGATTGAGACCAAACAAAATATAAATTGAAATTAGATGAGCATATATAAAAATCAATCATTTAAAGTGACAGTATATAATGATATAAAATGTGTATTGATAACGGAAAAAAATATTAAAATAAAGTCCCAAAACCAAATCGTGGTTTAAGTGGTGAAAAAACAAATTCAATTGTGATAACATAAAATGTAAAAATGAATGACGATGATTAGAGGAAAGGAGATCCCTGTAGCCAAATCAATGTTCGAATGGTGACTAATATAAATTCATCGGCAAACACCCAGTGAGAAAATCCACCACCTGTAAAAATGCACGCTTACCAAAGGCAAGCTACAAATCAGCTTGTATGTAGATATCCACTTAGTGGAGACAACACCTTCAATCTTCTCACAGAGGATAGACAGGCAGGACCCTCCGTCCAGTGAATCCAAATGATCAGCAGGGGAGACCCAGAGAAATAAATAAAAGATATATTCTCCATAGTGTGAATCAGTATAAAACACTTTATTTAAAAAAGGGGATAATTCCACTTACATCAAACAGCACGAAATAGGAGCATATATGAGATATATATATATATATATATATATATATATATATATATATATATATATATATGCTCCTATTTCGTGCTGTTTGATGTAAGTGCAATTTTATTATATCTTTTCATGTGACATCACTGAAGAAATGGCACTTTGTTACAATGTAAAGTAGTGAGTGTACAGCTTGTACAACAGTGTAAATTTGCCGTTCCCTCAAAAATAACTCAACACACAGTCATTAATGTCTAAACCGCTGGCAACAAAAGTGACTACACACCTAAGTGAAAATGTCCAAATTTGGCCCAATTAGCCATTTTCCCCTACCGGTTGCATGTGACTCGTTAGTGTTACAAGGTCTCAGGTGTGAATGGGGGGCAGGTGTGTTAAATTTGGTGTTATCATTCTTACGCTCTCATACTGGTCACTGGTAGCTCAACATGGCACCATATGGCAAAGAATTCTCTGAGATTCTGAAAAAAATAATTGTTGCTCTACATAAAGATGGCCTAGGCCAGTGATGGCGAACCTTGGCACTCCAGATGTTTTGGAACTACATTTCCCATGATGCTCAACTACACTGCAGAGTGCATAAGCATCATGGGAAATGTAGTTCCAAAACATCTGGGGTGCCAAGGTTCGCACCCCAGATGCACTGGCCTAGGCTATAAGAAGATTGCCAAGACCCTGAAACTGAGCTGCAGCATGGTGGCCAAGACCATACAGAGGTTTAACAGGACAGATTCCACTCAGAACAGGCCTCGCCATGGTCGACCAAAGAAGTTGAGTGCATGTGCTCAGCGTCATATCCAGGTTGTCTTTGGGAAATAGACATATGAGTGCTGCCAGCATTGCTGCAGAGGTTGAAGGGGTGGGGGGCAGCCTGTCAGTACACACTGCATCAAATTGGTCTGCATGGCTGTCATCCCAGAAGGAAGCTTCTTCTAAAGATGATGTACAAGAAAGCCCGCAAACAGTTTGCTGAAGACAAGCAGACTAAGGACATGGCTTACTGGAACCATGTCTTGTAGTCTGATGAGACCAATATAAACTTATTTGGTTCAGATGGCGTCAAGCGTGTGTGGCAGCAACCAGGTGAGAAGTACAAAGACAAGTGTGTCTTGCCTACAGTCAAGCATGGTGGTGGGAGTGTCATGGTCTGGGGCTGCATGAGTGCTGCCGGCACTTGGGAGCTACAGTTCTTTGAGGGAACCATGAATGCCAACATGTATAGTGACATACTGAAGCAGAGCATAATCTCCTCCCTTCAGAGACTGGGCCACAGGGCAGTATTCCAACATAACAACCCCAAACACACCTCCAAGACGACCACTGCCTTGCTAAAGAAGCTGAGGGCAAAGGCGAAGGACTGGCCAAACATGTCTCCAGACCCTTCTCCAAACCCTATTGAGCATCTGTGAGGCATCCTCAAACAGAAGGTGGAGGAGTGCAAGGTCTCTAACATCCACCAGCTCCGTGATGTTGTCATGGAGGAGTGGAAGAGGCCTCCTGTGGCAACCTGTAAAGCTCTGGTGAACTCTATGTCCAAGAGGGTTAAGGCAGTGCTGAAAAATAATGGTGGCCACACAAAATATTGACACTCTGGGCCCAATTTGGACATTTTCACTTGTGGGTGTACTCACTTTTATTGTCAGCAGTATAGACATAAATGGCTGTGTGTTGAGTTATTTTGAGGGAACGGCAAATTTACACTGTTATATAAGCTGTACACTCACTACTTTACATTGTAGCAAAGTGTCATTTCTTCAGTGTTGTCACATGAAAAGATATAATAAAATATTTACAAAAATGTGAGGGGTGTACTCACTTTTGTGAGATACTGTATATGTGAACTATGTTCCAAAATGATGCAGTTCTTTGACAAAAACTACATTCATTGGACTTTATTAATCAGTTAATCCCATCCACCATACTGTGCATGAAGGAACCTAAAAAATAATATTTTTCTCCACCAAACTGTGCTCCACCGCGTGTAATAATGCAAATGCACTCAGCCAGAGCCCTATGGTCACAAGGACCAATATAACCTTTTATTACACCAATATGATCAGATGTGGTGATGGTGATCAAACTTTATCCAGCATTATCTGCACACTTCTCCAGTATATGTAAAACAAGGAGGGTGGAAGCTGGTGACAGGTGGGTGGAGGTGATGTCTCAGTCCCAATTAGTATTTATACAACAACAATCTTATGCCCATGGGACTTTTAATGAGTCACACCTCAAACATAAAAAAATATAAGAAAATGTGGGGGGCGTGGCTACCGCGCTAGAGAACAGACGCATGACCTGTTAGCTCTGCACTGACGGCAGGATTTACAACAATCCGAGGCGATCCAGACTGCTCCTTCTGATACCAGCACCTACCTAAAGGTCCGCAATACCCTCCGAGATGACAAGGAAGAGACAGAACCCCTCACAACCGAAGAAATTAAACGATTTCTTCCCCCCTAAGAACCACAGCGAGATCCAAGATGGCGCCGCCGGCTGCTCTCCGGTTCCATCAATCGAATCACACTCGGCCACACCAAGCCCGAGCTCCGGACGAAACCCACACTCCTGCTCCCCAGACGCCTCCACTCCGCTCTCAGGCAGCCCTGCCAAATCGAAACCCCGCATGTCAAATGATTCGACCAACTACAAGGTCAGTACGGGACATAACTCTCTGGAAGACACGAGAGAGATGGCTGACTCCATTAACTCTTTCCCCACTGTAAACCAGCCCCTCTCAGACACAACCCTGAGAGACATGTTAGTCTCATTACGCAGCTCACTGCACGCAGACATGATGGAATGCATGCAGAACTTTAAAACAGAGGTGAGGGAACTGGGGGGCAGAGTGGACCACGTAGAGAAAAAAATGGGGGATAATGCTGCATCATACAATACCCTGGTAGATGCTCATAACGACCAGTCAGATGAGGTAACCTGGCTAAAAGAAAAAGTCGCAGACCTCGAGGACAGATCACGTAGAAACAATTTGAAATTACGAGGGGTCCCTGAAAGTGTCCTACCATCACAACTCCGCCAATATGTCCAGGAATTCATGTCAGTATACCTACCATCTACCCCTTCTTCGGAGTTAATCATTGACAGAATCCATAGACTTCCCAAGCCTGCACACCTATCAGACAACATCCCCAGAGACGTTCTGATGCGGGTGCACTTTTTCCACGTTAAGGAGCAGTTCATGCTAGCCTTTAGGAAAAATCCACAACCACCCGAACAATACTCAAATATTCAAATGTTCGCAGACCTCTCGCAGTTCACGATGCAGAAACGTAAATCACTGCTAACTGTGACTAAAGCACTGCGCAATCACAATATCATATACAGATGGGGTTTCCCGACAAAACTCATCGTCACCCATGATGACAAGACCTCAGTGATCACCAATCTGGAAGACGGCCTATCAATGTTGCGCACCTGGGACATCTTACCAGAACAACCCTCTCCAGGGCCTTCTCCCTCCTCAAAGCTAGATGACCAGGCCGAATGGAAGGTTGTGTCATACAAAAAGCAACAGAAAAGCCGCAACAAATATTCGCCTCGAATGTCATAAACTACCCACAACTACGAGTCTCCTGCCGCCTAATGGAGCTAACACTCCACGCAGTTTCCCCTTCTAAAAATGCGCAGTACATCTGCCATCAGATTCTGGAAAGAATCTCACCTTTTTTATACACCAGTTCTGTTTTTGTTTGTTGTTCTTCTCTGTTTTACCTCTTCCTTTTCTCCCCCCTTAACCCCTCAATTCGGTGACGGACTAAAAGCTCATACCACTGGAGGAACTCTTCTCATCTGGAAAGAAGACAAAATGCAACTAAGAATACCAGCAGATACCCAGGAATACATAAGGTACCAACACACCATCATCTTATATACTACATATGGCGGTTAGAGTGACCTCTTTTAATGTCCACGGACTGAACCATCCTGCTAAACGAGCCTCAGTATGGAAGGAAGCTCTCAAATTAAAATCTGACATCCTGTGCTTGCAGGAGACGCACTGGGTAACCTCAGCAATCCCCAAATTCTCCCACCATAAATTTCCACACATTTTTCAGGCATCAGCTTCTAAAAAACATAGGGGTGTACTCATTGCCATTAGAGACTCTGTTTCTCTCTCAATCCAAGAGACCCATATAGACCCTGAGGGTCGATATCTAATCCTAATTGGAGAACTTAACAACCATTTATACACGCTGGTCAATCTTTATGCGCCTAACACGCGCCAACTCGGTTTTTTGAAAAAGTTGTTTCGAAAGATCAACTCAATCAAAAAAGGAGCAGTTATAATGTGTGGAGATTACAATGTCACAGTGGATTACAAAATGGACACCACCTCCAAATCAAGACGCCCTCTTCCCTCAATCCAAAACATACTACATAGAGAAGAGATGTACGACGCTTGGAGGTGCCAACACTCTAACGAACGGGACTACTCCTTTCACTCCTCTAGACATAACTCGTATTCACGCATAGATCTAATCTTGGTGGACAGAACTCTACTTCAGAAGGTGTCCTCCTCTGCCGTGCATGACATTACGTGGTCTGACCACGCCCCTGTGTCCCTCACGATGGAGGAGAGATACCCATCAGCCCCATCCTACATTTGGAGGGCCAACCCTCAAATCTTCCAACATTCATCCCAGGTTGCTCTTGTAAACAAACATCTAAAAGATTATTTTGAAATCAATGCTAAATCGGTTAACAGTCCATTTACTATGTGGTGTGCCCATAAGGCATATATTAGAGGCATATTGTTACAGATTAGCGCGCGGATGAAGAGACAGAGGACATTGAAATTAGACTCCCTTCTCAAAGATATAAAACTTCTGGAGGCCCAGAATAAAACCGTACCTGACCCAAACATAGCAAACAAACTAAACCAACTGCGATCGGATCTCAGACTCATGTTACTAGAGCAATATGACAAACATATTAGGTACCTAAAACTAAATCACTACTCTTCTGGCAACAGAGCTGGCAAACATTTGGCCCAGAGACTGAGAGACCGTAGGACACAAATGAGGATTCCTCATCTAATTCGTAGCTCAGATAACAGCAAAATTTTCAACCCTACTGACATAGCAAACAATTTTGCAGAATACTATTCCTCTCTTTATAATTTAAAAGACGATACAAACACACAACAGCCCTCAGATGACGCCATTCAAACATTTTTGGCAGATCTCACACTACCCTCCCTTTCAGCATCACAATTAGAGCAACTTAACCTACCCATAACGGAGGCTGAGATCCGTACAGCAGTTAAATCACTACCCACTGGTAAATCTCCAGGACCAGATGGACTACCAAACAGTTATTACAAAGTGTTTTGCGAAATCTTGTCCCCCTCACTCAAAGAAATTTACCTGGAAGCAATGTCCTCTGCCTCATTCCCTGCCGAGATGCTTAAAGCGTATGTTGTTACCATTCCAAAACCTGGGAAAGACCCTATTACACCTGCTAACTTTAGACCTATTTCCCTATTAAACACAGATGTTAAACTGTACGCCAAGATCTTAGCACATAGACTTATAAATCTCCTACCACTTCTGATTAACCCAGATCAAACGGGCTTCACTAAAGGCAGACAAGCATCTGACGCCACAAGGAGGATTGTTGATTTGGTCCTTCGCGCTGGGTCCTGTCGGGTGCCTTCTCTGCTGCTTTCTTTGGATGCGGAGAAGGCATTCGACAGGATCCATTGGGGATATATGGTACAGACACTTAAGAAGTTTGGGTTTGCAGGCCCCATCCTCTCGGCTATCTTGGCCCTGTACTCTTCACCATGTGCGCAGGTCTACACTTCAGGTACCCTCTCCCTTCCCTTTCCAATTACCAATGGCACTAGACAGGGATGCCCCCTGTCCCCCTCTATATTTAATCTCCTTATAGAACCTCTAGCCGAAAAAATTAGAACACACCCAGATACACCCGGATTTTCCCTGCTAGGTAAATCACACAATATTAACTTATTCGCAGATGACATCATCCTTCTTTTGACCTCACCAACTAAGTCCCTAAAATGTGCCCATGGCATTCTAACGAATTTTAGCCAAGTTTCATATTACAAAGTGAATTTCTCAAAATCTCTAATCCTAGGTCTAAATATCCCTCCATCCCTCCAAGTAGATCTACAAAAACGATTCCCTTATACCTGGAGCTCATCCAGTATCCCGTACCTGGGACTACAAATAACAGCTGACCCCTCCAAACTAGCAGATGCCAATTATGACCCGCTAATTGACAAAATAGCGAAAGAAGTAAAAAGACTCAACAAAATAGAATTATCATGGTCAGGACGATTAGCATCCTTCAAAATGCTACTACTCCCCCAAATTCTATATGTCTTCCGCACTCTACCAATTCAACTCAAAAACACACATCTCCAATCACTAAACTATCTTCTCAGAAATTACATATGGGGATCAAAAAGACCCAGATGTTCTAGAAATGTTCTAACTAAACACAGGTTGGCGGGAGGTATGGGCCTGATAGACATCAGGGACTATCATCGAGCATCCTTGCTTACCCAGCTCAGACAATGGTTGTCACCATCCCCAGACGTCCTCTGGCACAACATAGAACGAGCCCTCAGCCCAACCCAAGATCTCCGATTACTATTACTACTTGACACATGGAAGCCATATCCCTTAAGATCCTTACCACTAACTATACAGGCCTCTCTACTTGCGTGGAGAGAACTACACAAGTCTCCCCCACCCCCAACCAAAAGTATAAACATCCCAATCCCAATCACAATCTTGAACCACTCCATACCATACTCCAACTTCACAAATTGGTCTTCAAGAGGTATATCTCTAATCGCCGATCTATATACTAACAACACACTTAAACCATTCAATACACTAGTAGAGGAATACTCACTACCCTTAGCTGACCACTTTAAATATAGACAACTGACTCATTTTCTAAAATCTTTAAAATCAATCCACATACCTATACATGAATCAATATGGCAATTCTACACAAATACCCCTACTACCCCTAAAGGTATTTCTGTATTTTACAATTTCCTCCAAAATAAATCTACCTTTACAAAACTCCCTCCATTCCTAAAGTGGGAGTTAGAACTGGGAGAATCCTACACTAACAATCAATGGGAAAATGCACTCAAAACCACATATAAAGCAACTAGATGTGTAAATCATTGGGAACTTTCCTTAAAAATAGCTCAAAGATGGTACCTTACGCCTTATAGATTATCCAAATTCTCCTTCTCCGACTCACCACTGTGCTGGAGAACATGTGGAGAAGTGGGTAACATTTTGCATGTATTCTGGTCATGTAAACACCTCACCAGCTTTTGGAACAATATATTCAAATATATATCGCGTATCACAGGAATACTAAAACCACCAAACCCAGGATTAGCACTGTTAAACTTAGGCATTGAAAGCTTCCCTCCTTGCTTTCGTACAGTGGTCACACATGTACTCCTAGCTGCTAGATCACTGATTACTAAAAATTGGAAAACTAATATTGTACCCAATGCTTCGGAAGCCCTTGTTATAACACGAACCAATTACATTTTTGAATCACTAATAGCAGCAAGAACCGAACAAAAACCAATCTTTGACAAACATTGGAAAATATGGTCGGATTGGTTTAAAGAAAACTAGTGGTTTTTGAATTGAAATATATATATATAACCCTTGATATTTCTTAGTTAAGTTTACATAGTTAATGGAAAATATACATACCTACATCACTCCGTCACCTCTCCTTCTCCCTTCCCTTTACCCCTCCAACCCCCTTCCCCACCCTTTCTACATCCCTCCCCCCCCCCCCCCCCCCCCTTCTATCCTTTGCTACACTTTCATTTTGTGGTCTCATAAAAATACATTATATTAAATAAACTATTATTACATCATATATAATAAATAAGATAATAACATTGTAAAAATTACTTACCCTCTACAATGTAAACTCTGAACCTATCTTTGATTAATGTATATCTCCATGATGTGTTCGTCAATGAACAAGGAAAAGAAAGTCTGTACTATGTTTTGTACTTGAAAATCTTTAATAAAAAATAATTTGAAAAAAAAAATATATAAGAAAATGTATTGACATACATTTAAAAACAACATGTACAACAGTACATGAATAGTTACATAGTTACATAGTAGGTGTGGTTGAAAAAAGACACAAGTCCATAAAGTCCAACCTATGTGTGTGAATATATGTCAGTATTACATTGTATATCTCTATATGTTTAGGTGCTTTTACGTCCGGCCCTTCAAACACTTACCCCTGCATAAATGGGAAGGACTGGAAATATGGGGTATTGGAACCCAAAATTTCCCATATGATGGATACTTACAGTAGGTGACCGCGATATTGTGTCAATCTCGCCGCACTTCTCGACGAGATTTGACACCTACGAGCCCCGTCGCAGGGGCCAGCGCCGAGATGGCTCACTCATCGCGAAAACTTTGTTTTCCTTCCGCGATGAGTGACAGGCAGCGCTGACAGCTGTCTGGTATGACTCCTGAGGCGGGAACACCGCGCCAAATTTTAAATGAAAAAACCGGCGTGGGTTCCCCCCTCGGGGGCATACCAGGCCCTTAGGTCTGGCATGGATTGTAAGGGGAACCCCCTATGCCGAAAAATCGGCGTGGGGGTCCCCCCCAAATCCATACCAGACCCTTATCCGAGCATGCAGCCCGGCCGGCCAGGAAAGGGGGTGGGGACGAGCGAGTGCCCCCCCCCCTCCTGAGCCGTACCAGGCCGCATGCCCTCAACATGGGGGGGTGGGTGCCTTGGGGGAGGGGGGCGCCCTGCGGCCCCCCCACCCCAAAGCACCTTGTCCCCATGTTGATGAGGACAAGGGCCTCTTCCCGACAACCCTGGCCGTTGGTTGTCGGGGTCTGCGGGCGGGGGGCTTATCGGAATCCGGGAGCCCCCCTTAATAAGGGGGCCCCCAGATCCCGGCCCCCCACCCTGTGTGAATGAGTTTGGGGTACATGGTACCCCTACCCATTCACCTAGGGAAAAGTGTCAATGTAAAAAAAAACACACTACACAGGTTTTAAGAATAATTTATTAGTCAGCTCCGGGGGTCTTCTTCCGACTTCGGGGGGTCCCCTTCCGACTTCTCCCGGTGTTCGGCCTCTTCTCCCGGTGTTCGGCCTCTTCTCCCGGGCCCCACCGCTATCTTCTTCCAGCTCTATTGCCAGCGAGGGGCCCGGTCTGCTGCCGCTGTCTTGTCGCCGCTGTCTTGTCGCCGCTGTCTCGCCGCTTCTTCTCTTCTTTTCTTCTTCCCCGATGTTGACACGACGCTCTCTCCGGCTCGAATGCTGTGTGCGAGCTGCGGAGCCATTTATATAGGCGGTAACCCCGCCCCCTTACGACGTCATGGTCCCAGCATGCGCAGGGACTCTGGCGTCATAAGGGGGCGTGACCCCAGAGTCCCTGCGCATGCTGGGACCATGACGTCGTAAGGGGGCGGGGTTACCGCCTATATAAATGGCTCCGCAGCTCGCACACAGCATTCGAGCCGGAGAGAGCGTCGTGTCAACATCGGGGAAGAAGAAAAGAAGAGAAGAAGCGGCAAGACAGCGGCGGCGAGACAGCGGCGACAAGACAGCGGCGACAAGACAGCGGCAGCAGACCGGGCCCCTCGCTGGCAATAGAGCTGGAAGAAGATAGCGGTGGGGCCCGGGAGAAGAGGCCGAACACCGGGAGAAGAGGCCGAACACCGGGAGAAGTCGGAAGGGGACCCCCCGAAGTCGGAAGAAGACCCCCGGAGCTGACTAATAAATTATTCTTAAAACCTGTGTAGTGTGTTTTTTTTTTACATTGACACTTTTCCCTAGGTGAATGGGTAGGGGTACCATGTACCCCAAACTCATTCACACAGGGTGGGGGGCCGGGATCTGGGGGCCCCCTTATTAAGGGGGGCTCCCGGATTCCGATAAGCCCCCCGCCCGCAGACCCCGACAACCAACGGCCAGGGTTGTCGGGAAGAGGCCCTTGTCCTCATCAACATGGGGACAAGGTGCTTTGGGGTGGGGGGGCCGCAGGGCGCCCCCCTCCCCCAAGGCACCCACCCCCCCATGTTGAGGGCATGCGGCCTGGTACGGCTCAGGAGGGGGGGGGCGCTCGCTCGTCCCCACCCCCTTTCCTGGCCGGCCGGGCTGCATGCTCGGATAAGGGTCTGGTATGGATTTGGGGGGGACCCCCACGCCGATTTTTCGGCATAGGGGGTTCCCCTTACAATCCATGCCAGACCTAAGGGCCTGGTATGCCTCCGAGGGGGGAACCCACGCCGGTTTTTTCATTTAAAATTTGGCGCGGTGTTCCCGCCTCAGGATTCATACCAGACAGCTGTCAGCGCTGCCTGTCACTCATCGCGGAAGGAAAACAAAGTTTTCCTTTCCCGATGAGCGAGCCAGCGCGACATTCACAGTACCCTGTCGCCGAGAACCAGCGCGATGGTATCGCGCTGGAAACACAATCTCGCGGTCAGGTACTGTACCAGTCAAGTTGATTTTTGACCCCTCTGTGACCAAACAAATAGATATCTTAGCCCTTGTATGCCCTCGCCCATCAGGAGCCAACAAGAGTTCTCTGATAATAGGAACGAACACTGACATTGTCAGAAGGCTGCTCACTCCTCTTGTATTGAAGTCTGACGCCCCAACCAAAGACATACACCCTATGCTGAGACAAGTGTATCAGCAGCTAGTCGAAGAACAGAGAGCTCCAGCTGAAGGAGCAGAGAAGATTTGGCGATTGGACAGAAGTGAGAAGATACTACAACTTGGAGAGGTGGTGTGTCTATAAGCTTCAGTCAAGCTCCATTGGGAACAACCGGGCCCCTTTGTTGCCCTTGAAGCTGACCACCAGAGAGAGGAATCGGGAGTGGAGGTAATCTCAGAAGTCATATCAATTAGGGCTCTGCAAGGGAGTCGTGGGAAGATCCCTGTCAGCATCCGGAATGTTACGGTCTCGCTGTTGAAACTGCGAGTCTAAATGCTGTTAGGATAAGTAAATCCAGCCACCCCAGTCTCATCATCTGATTTGGGGAAGGTAGAGAAGGAAGAAATCTCCATAGAACAGTTTTACCCACAAAACACCACACTATCACCTGAGTGGAAAGTAAAGGTCAAAACCCAGCTCCTGAGATGGCAGAATATGTTCGCAAAAGATGAGTTTGATGTGGGGTGTGCGAAAAGTGCCCAACACAGGATTCACCTTCAGGAAGACAGGCCATTCAGGGAAGGAGTCAGAGGGATCCCCTTGGGGGACCTAGAAGATTTACACGAGCAGCTGTCAGAATTGAAGAGATCAGGCATCATCAGGCAGTCTAGGAGCCCTTATGCCTCCCCCATAGTTGTGGTGCGGAAGAAAAATGGGTCCCTGAGGCTGTGCATTGATTATCGGACGCTCAACAGGAGGACCATCCCTGATCAGTACACCACTCCAAGGATAGAAGATGCTCTACAGAGCCTATCGGCGGCAAATTGGTTCAGCGTGCTGGACCTGAAAAGTGGGTAGTATCAAATCCCCATGCACCCTGAGGACAGGGAAAAAACAGCTTTTATCACCCCAGTAGGATTCTTCGAGTTTGATAGGATGCCTCAAGATCTGTCTGGTGCCCCAGCAACGTTCCAGAGACTGATGGAGAAGACAGTAGGGGACATGAACCTAATCGAAGTGTTGGTGTACCTGGATGATATCATCGTCTTCAGCAAAACTCTTGAACATGAAGAGCGTCTGGAGAAGGTTCTGAGGAGACTCCATGAGGAGGGATTGAAGCTGTCCCTGGAAAAATGTCAGTTTTACCAGCCTTCAGTTAATTACCTCGGCCATGTTGTTTCCGCTGAAGGAATAGCTACCAACCCCCCCAGAAGCTGGAAGCTGTCACCTCTTGGCCAACGCCTACCAATGTAACTGAGCTTAGGTCATTCCTGGGATTTTTCTCATAATACAGGAGATTCGTTGAGGGATTTGCAAGAATGAGTTACTGAAGAATGAGGCTGAGAATGACGACCCAGACCTAAGGAAGCCAGTCAAACAACATGGAGGGCCCAGGAAGCCTTGGGAGTCAATCCAAGAACAGTGGACTGACCCATGTAAACAAGCCTTTCAGCAGCTGAAGTGGAGTCTAACAACTGCTCCTGTTCTAGCCTATCCCAATCCAGCCAAGTCATATGAGCTGCATGTTGATGCCAGTCGAGATGGGCTGGGTGGGGTACTGTATCAGGAGCACGATGGAAACCTGCGGCCTGTTGCTTATGTGAGCCAAAGTCTTGCACCTGCTGAGACTGCTAACTACCCTACTCACAAGTTGGAATTCTTGGCTCTGAAGTGGGCAGTGGTAGACAAGATGAAAGACTACTTGTATGGTGCAGGCTTCGTGGTCAAAACTGACAACAACCCACTCACGTACATACTCACCACAGCAAAACTGGATGCCACCAGGCACAGGTGGTTGGCCACCCTATCAGGGCTCCGCTTCAGCCTAAAATACCACCCAGGAATTGGGAACAGAGATGCTGATGCCCTGTCAAGGAGACCCTATGACTTGGGGATTTCCTCTGAAGAGTGGACTCACCTGACTCCAGAAGGGATACAAGCCTTGTGTCAGGGAGCGGAACATCAGGCCAGAGGAACAACTGGGGCAGAAGCCATCGGAGTCTCAGTGGCAGGTATCCCCAAATACTACTGTGATTTGCCCCAGGTCAGGGATAACGGCCTACCTAAGCTTTCAGATAGGGACTTTAAGAAAGGACCAGATAGCAGATCCGCTCTGTAGTTTAACACTGAAGGCCTTGGAGGGCCAACACCCAAATCTACTGCTAACAGACTCTTCAATAGGAGTACGACTAGTACAGAAGGAATTGGATCTACTGCAGTTATGCAATGGGGTGGTCTACCGAAGGGGCCCCTCGGATGGTCCTGAAGATAAGTGGCAGCTATTCTTACCGAGAAAGCATAGAGAGACTGTGCTGACTGCCTTGCATGACAGTCACGGCCACTTAGGGCCTAAGAGGACATTCAAACTGGTGCGAGACCGGTTCTATTGGCCCTGTATTCGGGCTGAAGTTCAGGGATATTGTTACTCCTGCATATGGTTTATACAGAGGAAGACTTTACCCCACAGAGCTGCCCCAATGGGCCATCTTCAAATTCAAGGACCACTGGATTTGGTGTGTATTGATTTTCTGTGTTTGGAGCTTGACTCAAGTGGACAGGGAAGGGACTTTGAGAGTAGACTCATTAAAAGACCGTTAGACCTGTTAGGTGTTCAGAAGTCAAGAACCACCCCCCTACCACCTTCAAGGAGATCCCCAGCCAGAACGCTTAAATCGCACCCTCCTGGATATGCTTGAGACTCTTACGGCTGAAAAGAAACGTCATTGAAGCAGGCACATTGCAGCTATTGTATTGTGTGCCTATAATAGCACTGAAAACAATGCCACGGGTTATTCATCACATAGGCTGATGTTCGGTAGGGAAACTCGACTGCCGGTGGATTTAGCCTAGTTTATTCCTTGTTTGTTTCCTTACTTGTGTACATATTCTAGTTAGATAGATAGGTGGCTTTGGGGTTTACTGTGTTTTTCTTATTCACTTGTTTTGGTTTGCTGTTTGGTTATACGTGTGTCCTTATCTTTAATAATAAACATCCTTTTTTTCATTTTCTTGTTTGTCCCTGATTCCTTGGTGCAGCCCAGAGATCTGATCACCCGCATTGGATGTTTGTGCATAACATCCCTGACAGAATTCTGAAGTCATACAATCAGATTGGTTGCACCTTGGGAATTGGGCCTGAGCTCTTGCTATTGTTGAAAGATGGATTTTGAAAATATTCTGTATTTATCGCTCCTGGCAACTGATGACAGAGATTTTTGTTACCAGACATTGGGTGAATACACTAGGGAACAATTGTTAGAATGCAACCGCCTAGCTCATGTTTTTATTGATCAAGGCAGTTGTTTGTTTGAAGACGTGCAACCATTAATTTAGATCTGTGCTGAGTTGGCCCTGTCTGATGTCGCTGGGGGAGGTGATGACTATACACCCCTTTTTAGTGCAGCTCAGGTAGAATCTTTGGTTTGGCTGTTGGAAGATGACTCAGCCTTTTTCGTTGAACACTATTCAGCTTGTCCTCAACAGGTGCTTGCAAAATGTATTGAATCAGTGCAGTCTCTGGTCAGACAAACAATGTGCATACCTGATTCGGTGCAATCATTATTACAGGCCTGGTCAAGTCTGAAGTTCCGGTGCCCATCTCCCAGTCTGAAGTTCTGGTGCTGGTGTTCCAGCCTGAAGTTCCGGTGCCCGTGTTCCAGCCTGAAGTTCCGGTACCCGTATCCCAGCCTGAAGTTCCGGTACCCGTATCCCAGCCTGAAGTTCCGGTACCCGTATCCCAGCCTGAAGTTCCGGTACCCGTATCCCAGCCTGAAGTTCCGGTGCCCGTGTTCCAGCCTGAAGTTCCGGTGCCCGTGTTCCAGCCTGAAGTTCCGGTGCCCGTGTTCCAGCCTGAAGTTCCGGTGCCCGTGTTCCAGCCTGAAGTTCCGGTGCCCGTGTTCCAGCCTGAAGTTCCGGTGCCCGTGTTCCAGCCTGAAGTTCCGGTGCCCGTGTTCCAGCCTGAAGTTCCGGTGCCCGTGTTCCAGCCTGAAGTTCCGGTGCCCGTGTTCCAGCCTGAAGTTCCGGTGCCCGTGTTCCAGCCTGAAGTTCCGGTGCCCGTGTTCCAGCCTGAAGTTCCGGTGCCGTTACCCAGCCTGCACGGCCTGTGCCCGTTACCCAGCCTGCAGAGCCGGTGCCCGTTACCCAGCCACCGGAGCTGGTGCCCGTTACCCAGCCTGCAGAGCCGGTGCCTGCTTCCCAGCCTGCAGAGCCGGTGCCTGCTACCCAGACTGCTGAACTGGTGCCCATCACCCAGCCTGTTGAGCCAGTATCCATCATCCGACTTGCTGGGCCGACGTCCGTTGCCCAGCTTGCTGAGCCAGTGCCTATTACCCTGCCTACTGGGCCGGTGCCCGTAACCCAGTTTGTTGAGCCGGTACCCGTTACCCAGCCTGCTGATACGATGCTCGCTGCCCAGCCTGATGTTTCAGTGTCTGCTACCCAGCCAGATGACCCGAAGTCTGCTACCCAGCCAGATGACCCGAAGTCTGCTACCCAGCCAGATGACCCGAAGTCTGCTACCCAGCCAGATGACCCAGAGTCTGCTACCCAGCCAGATGACCCAGAGTCTGCTACCCAGCCAGATGACCCAGAGTCTGCTACCCAGCCAGATGACCCAGAGTCTGCTACCCAGCCAGATGACCCAGAGTCTGCTACCCAGCCAGATGACCCAGAGTCTGCTACCCAGCCAGATGACCCAGAGTCTGCTACCCAGCCAGATGACCCAGAGTCTGCTACCCAGCCAGATGACCCAGAGTCTGCTACCCAGCCAGATGACCCAGAGTCTGCTACCCAGCCAGATGACCCAGAGTCTGCTACCCAGCCAGATGACCCAGAGTCTGCTACCCAGCCAGATGACCCAGAGTCTGCTACCCAGCCAGATGACCCAGAGTCTGCTACCCAGCCAGATGACCCAGAGTCTGCTACCCAGCCAGATGACCCAGAGTCTGCTACCCAGCCAGATGACACAGAGTCTGCTACCCAGCCAGATGACACAGAGTCTGCTACCCAGCCAGATGTGCCGTTGCCCGCTGCCCAGCTTGATGTGCCGTTGCCCGCTGCCCAGCTTGATGTGCCTCTGCCCGCTGCCCAGCTTGATGTGCCTCTGCCCGCTGCCCAGCTTGATGTGCCTCTGCCTGCTGCCCAGCTTGATGACCTGGAGCTTGCTGCCCAGCCTAATGACCCGGAGCTTGCTGCCCAGCCTGATGACCCGGTGCCCTTTTCCCAGCCTGATGACATGATGCCTGCTAAACCTATTCCTGACGCCCAAGCTTGCCGCTGATGTTTTCCTGACTGATGCTCATCTTGCCACTGTGTCAATCCTGTTTGTCTCCCAGCCTGAATGTAATGCCCCTGTGTGGTCTGCCTTCGATAGTTTCTTGCCCGTTACCCTGCTAATTTTCATCTCCGGATCCTGAAGCAATTGCTGAAGCATTTGGTCCGGAGTCCTCTGGGTAACTAAGGACGACATGATCCGCAGCCACCTCCTCCCAGCCACATACAAGTCCATGGGTTTCTTGGGACTGTAAATGATCCCTTAAAGACTGCTGCTGATGCTGAGTGCCGGGCTCCACCTCCATGCTGAAACAATCCTCCTCTTCCTCCTCCTCCTCCTCGTCCTCTTCCTGTGTGATCAGCGGGCACGCAGGTACACTGTCTGGATAAAGGGAGCCTTGAGATCTAAGGAAGTCCTCCTTTTCCTGCCTCTGTTCTGCCTTAAGTGTCCTGTCCATTATTCCATGCAGCGTGTGCTCCAACAGGTGGACAAGGGGGACAGTGTCACTGATGCATGCACTGTCACTGCTCACCATCCTCGTGGCCTCCTCAAATGGTGACAGGACAGTGCATGCATCCCTGATCATGGCCCACTGGCATGGGGAAAAAAAACAAGCCCCCCTGACCCTGTCCTGGTGCCATAGTCGCACAGGTACTCATTGATGGCCTTCTGCTGTGTGTGCAGCCGCTGCAGCATGGCCAAAGTTGAGTTCCACCTGGTGGGCATGTCACAGATTAGGCGGTTCTTGGGCAGGTTAAATTCCCAGCTGAGCACTGGCATTATATGACCTGCGGAAATGCACACAGACTTTCCTGGCCTGCCTCAGGACATCCTGTAAGCCCGGGTACCTGCCCAAGAACCACCAAGTTAAGGATGTGAGCCAAACAGGGCACATGAGTCAGTTGTCCCTGTCAGAGGGCGGAGAGGAGGTAGGTGCCATTGTCGCAAACCACCATACCTGCCTTAAGCTGGCTTGGCGTCAACCTCCTCTGAACCTGCCCCTGCAGAGCTGACAGAATCTCTGCCCCAGTGTGGTTCCTGTCCCCCAAGCACACCAGCTCAAGCACCGCATGGCATCTTTTGGCCTGCGTACTTGTGTAGCCCCTTGAACACCTACAGAGCACCACTGGTTCCGAAGACAAATCTGCACAGGAAGAAGCCATGGAGGAACAAGAAGAGGAGGGGGTGGAGGAGAGAGGTATGGCAGAATCACCACTAGTAGTATTTTTGTGGCATGGTGTCAGAACAACCTCCAACACTACTGCACCCTGTCCTGCATTCTTCCCAGCTGCCAGAAGAGTCACCCAGTGCGCGGTGAAAGATGGGTAACGTCCCTGTCCATGCCTGCTGGACCATGAGTCAGCGGTAATATGCACCTTACCGCTGACCGCCCTGTCCAGCAAGGCCAAGACATTGCCTTCCACATGCCGGTAGAGAGCCGGAATCTCCTTCCATGAGAAAAAGTGGCATTTGGGAACCTGCCACTGAGGAACCGCACATTCCACAAACTCACGGAAGGGGGCAGAGTCTACCAACTGAAAAGGCAGCAGTTGAAGTGCTAGCAATTTAGCCAAGCTAGCATTCAACCGCTGGGCATGTGGATGGCTGGGAGTGAACTTTTTTCAGTGGTGCAGCAGCTGGGGCAGGGAAATTTGCCTGGTACAATCTGACGTCAGTGTACGGATAACAGATTGCCCCCAAGTACTTGGCTGTGACATACCTAATTAACTGAAGGTATAGTGGGGTTGGAGATCCAAGCTGATGAGGAGCAAGGAGAGGTCATCTTTGTTCTTTGGTGTGGGTCTTTTAGGTACGCTTGCCAACGAACTGCATGGCAGGTCGACATATGTCTGGTCAAGCATGTGGTGCCCAAGCGGGTGATTTTTTTTGGCCATGCGAGATACACTTGAGACATATGTTGCAAATAGCAGCGGTGGGATCTGATGCACTCGTCTCAAAAAAGGCTCACACCAAAGAACTTTTGGAATAACGCGCAGAGACAGCAGCACCCTGCACATGCGGAGCTCTACGGTGTGATGCAGTCGGTGTGCTGCCCTTAAGCTGCCCCTGGAGGACATCCTGCCTCGTTGGTGATGTGCCTCCTCCTCCTCCTCTCTCCTATCAGGCACCCACGTGGAGTCAGTGACCTCATCATCCCCTCCCTCCTCATCACTGGAGCAAAGCTGGCAGTATGCTGCAGTTGGGGGAACATGACTGCCAGATTGCTGTCCTTCTTGGGCACCCCCTCTCTCTGGGCTCATGTTACTGCCTTCCTCTAGCTGGGTACCATTATCGGAGCCTTAAAAACGCTGGGCATCCTCCTGGAGCATGTACCCAACACTCTGGTCAAACAGTTCGGGGGACTCCTCAGGAGGACATGGTGGGGCTAGGGAAGGAGTGACTGATGCCATTGAGCCGAGGAGAGAGGCCACGTTGGCATCTGCTTTGCCAGACAAAGTACCCTGAGCCTGGGTGAGAGAGGATGAGAAGGATGAGGATGGCTTGGTCATCCACTCTACCAAGTCTTCCGCATGTTGCGGCTCAACAATATATATATATATGTGTGTATATAGGCAGAATCAACTGCCTGCCTGTAGTATTATTAGTATGAGAACACCAGCAATTGTCTTCAGGTAGCTTTAGGTGCACACTGTGCAGAGGACACAGTACACTAACTGTAAATACTGTAGCTGCCTGCCTGTGGTATTAATAGGAGCAGAACAACAGCAATTGTCTCCAGGTAGCTTTAGGTGCACACTGTGCAGAGGACGCACTACACTAACTGTAAATACTGCAGCTGCCTGCCTGTGGTATTAATATGATCAGAAGAGAAGAACACCACCAATTTTCTTCAGGTAGCTTTAGGTGCACACTGTGCAGAGGACACACTACACTAATTTGTAAATACTGCAGCTGCCTGCGGTACTGTACTAATAGGATCAGAAGAACACCACCAATTTTCTGCAGGTAGCTTTAGGTGCACACTGTGCAGAGGACGCACTACACTAACTTGTAAATACTACAGCTGCCTGCGATACTAATAGGATCAGAAGAACACCACCAATTTTCTTCAGGCAGCTTTAGGTGCACACTGTGCAGAGGACGCACTACACTAACTGTAAATACTGTAGCTAATAGGACTAATAGGATCAGAAGAACACCAGCAATTTTCTTCAGGTAGCTGTAAATACTGTAAAAACACCTGCCTGCCTGTCAGTAGGAAGAGAATAACAGGAACTGATCTAGCTAAACTGAATACAGTGTGTGTATGTGTGTGTGTGTATATATAGAATGTATATATACACAATACACTGTAAGTACAGCTAACTGACTCGCCTGCCTACTCTATCTAACTTAAATCAAATGACACTGTCTCTCTGTCTATCTATCTCTCTCTCAACGCCGGAACACACTGCACAGGGCCGCCGTGTAGGCGGTCTTATATAGTGTGGGGTGTGTACTAAACCTCCTGAGCCATAATTGGCCAAAGCCACCATGGCTTTGGCCAATTATGGCTCTCTGTACAGACGGCGCTGTGATTGGCCAAGCATGTGGGTCATAGTGCATGCTTGGCCAATCATCAGCCAGCAATGCACTGCGATGCAGCAGTGAATTTAGGGCCGTGACGCGCCACTCGAATTTGGGGTGAACGGCCCATATCCTTCGTAATTTGACGAACGGGCGAACATACGATGTTCGAGTCGAACATGGGTTCGACTCGAACACGAAGCTCATCCCTACTGAAGACACACGAAAGCTCTGTAGTAAAAACTGTGCCAAAAGCAAACCCCGCATGATTTACCTATATCATGATGTGACTAATCCCACTCAAAAACATGTGCCACAAAGACAAGTACTTACCCTGTGAGAAAATACAGGGAATATTCAACGGTTTGATGTCAGCCACTAATAGAGAGTAACTAAGAGGCCAACTCTGGGCTATGTAGCCCAAATCCCTACAAAATCCCGCCCCTCCAACGTCACCATGGCGCAAAGGTCACCAATGGGCTCACATCAATGAGGGCGAGGTGGAGAACACCACCTTACCACCGCTCATGGCCAGGTGTAAAGGACTGATACCTTGAGAGGAACACAGCTGAAGGAATCAGCTGTGTCCATTCAGGGCCATCTTTAAGGCAGGGCAAAAGGGACAACTGCCCTGGGCCCCATCATTGTTGTAGGGCCCAAAGCAGCTGCCTCATACTTGCCAACTAGCCCAGTTTAAATTCCCTTATCTCTTGAAGTTTTAGTCCCATGCTGTGTCCCAGTATCTCAGCGTGAAGTTCTGTTACTAATGCTGCCCAGCTCTGCATTATTGCCGTGTACAGATGTCTCACCTGCAAGCCCTGTATACATGTAAATAACCAGCATTGATATGTAAATAGTGGCAGCATTAATATGTAAATAGCCACGGATCAGAGGCATTGATATGTTAACAATGTTGACACATTGATGTCAGTGTAGAAATCCCTCTTTATATTGGTGGGTGGCATAAAATCCCCCCTTACAGGGTGGTCAGTGTAAATTCCCCCTCACATTGGTGGTCATTGCAAATTCCCCATTACATTGGTGGTCAGTGTAGAATCCCCCACTATATGCTTGCCAAAGATTTCCAACTTTGCTCTACATGATTCAGAATTTGCCACAGTGTACTGCCTCCTAACTAATCCCACCCCCCCATCTGCCACTGATCCCATCAACCCCCCAGCATTGCCACTGATCACCCCTCCCTCCCCCAGCATTGCCACTGATACCAGGAGTACTAGTATTCCTAGGCGTTTTCTGCCTATTGATGGGTCCGCTCATCTCCCCAGTCCGTGGTGTGCAGGCAGTAAGAAGATAATGTGCTGTAATCTTTAGCAACCAATCAGTGAGCAGTAATAATGTGCACTAACCTCTTGCAACCAATCATTGAGCGGTAAGGATATGCAGTAACCTCTAGCAACCAATCAGTGAGCTGTAATAATGTGCAATAACCTCTAGCAACCAATTAGTGAGTGGTAAGGATATCCAGTAACCTCTACTAACCAATCAGTGAGCAGTATTGATGTACAGTAATCTATAGCAACCAATCAACAAGCAGAAGTCCTGTGCTGTAACCTCTAGCAAATAATCAGTGAGCCATAATGTGTGCTGTAACCTCTAGCAGCCAGTCAGTGAGCGGTAATGATACATTGTAACTTCTGGCAACCAATCGCAATCGCTGCCTGATCTGATTCAGTAAACTGATTTTGAGTCTAGCTGCTATTTATTGTATGTCTTAGAGCAGATGGAGAGCAAAATTACATGGAAGGGGGGACCAGGAAAATGTTTGCCCGGGGTCCAATCAATATTAAAGACAACCCTGGACTCACGGAGGGAGCGACACATGCGCGTGAGGCAAAAAATGCATCTCGCAAGTGCAGGGTGATCGACTTGGCGACACAGTGAAGTCACAGAACCGGTGGCCGTCAGCCCCCTGGTGGTGAACAGTCACAAGGCAACAGCTGACGTCAATCCCGCCCACCCCCCCCAGAGCAGGAAGCGGAACGGGACGTGAAGCCATGCAGCACAAGGGGGACACTACCAAGCAACTAATTCCTGGAAGGGAAACTCACACGACAGATGGCTAAGAAGGGAAGTAGCCCGTGGCTACGCAGACAGGGGGATTGCAGTTCCCGAACTGGAAAACAGAAATGAGGACCTCGGGTGGAGAAAAAAAAAGGGAGAAGGGGGCCATGAAAATGTTCAAATCTCCAGACACTGTCCCAAACAAGCATGGGTATCATAGGTATCATAATAACTGTACATTATGCAAAACATGTATTCTACCATATATAAATAATAACAATAAGTAAATATATATCAACAAAAGAGAAACCCCCTATAGGGGTAAGAAGGACTTAAATGAGGTGGCATCATTCAATCCAGGGGCAAAGGTTGCCCTGAGTGAATGTATCCACCTCATCTTTCTCTGAAGGATGCATCTGTCCCAATCACCACCTCGTGGATCCTGCGGGATGTGTTCAAGAGCTAAAAATTGTACTTTAAAGGGATAGCATGCATAGTCATCGGCAGCATGCCTACCTATGGGGGAATAGAGATCGCCAATTTCGATAGCATAGATGTGATCATGTATGCGTCTCCAGAACTCTATGAATGTCTTACCCACATAGAATGCACTGCATTCGCAGGTGATAAGGTAAACTACCCCATTGAGTTTGACCATTGACAAATTTCTTGGGAAAGATAGGTTGTAAAATAGTGGACCTTGGGGTCATCTTATTACGGCCTCTGCTACCATGTATATCTAGAACATTTGGAAAACCTTTGATATTAATCTACCTGCTGGCAATATCACCACTGAGGTGGAAGCTGGCTACTGCTTTCTACAAATTGTAAGTCTATTACGTGAGGTCTGATATGTATCCATTCATGCGCATATATATTTATACATATATTTATATGTGCGTTATTATGTGTATGAATTTTCCTTTTCTTTTTGGGGGGTTATTTATATATGTTCTTTATCTCTAGGTACTCTCTTGTGCCTCTCCTGAAGAAGCGAGGTCCTCCTCGCGAAACGCGAAAATTCTAGCACAGATTGTTCAAATTGATGGTGGATATTCATTACAAACCTTTTAGGTTCCGTGTTCAATGTTTCTATATTTGAACCATATTAAGTATTTTGTATGTATTTTTGTATCTATTCATGTACTATGTGTTGTTTTTACATGTACTGTATGTCAATACATTTTTGTTATATTTTTTAATTATGTTTGAGGTTTGAGGTGTGACTCATTAAATGTCCCGTGGGCATAAGATTGTTGTATAAATTTTCCAGTATATGTATTTTCTCATCAAATGGTTGTCACCAATCACCAAAAAGATAAATGACAGGATGATTGTGCAAAACTAGTTATTAAAAAAGGACTTCCTGATGAAGCCATAGAGGTCGGGTCACTGCCTGCTGTCTTGGTTAACAAGTGACGTCACATCGGGGTGTAGTAGAACATACGCCAGGTCTCGGAAAGTAATGGTGGTGCAGCTATTTCCTTGTAGCGCAAATTCGATTGATAGAGGATACTATACAGGCTGATCGAGCTGATGCCCGTCTGGGCACTTTTTAATGTAAGCACATTTTATTGAGATGCTTTTAGGAATTGTTTTAATAAACAGTATTGCACGATCATCCTGTCATTTATCTTTTTAGTAATTGGTGACAACCATTTGATGAGAGAATACATATACTGGAGAAGTGTGCAGATATTGCTGGAGAAAGTTTGATCACCACATCTGATTATATTTGTGAAATAAAAGGCTATATTGGTCCTTGTGGCCATAGGGCTCTGGTGAGTGCATTTTTGCACGTGGTGGAGCACAGTTTGGTAGAGAAAAATATTATTTTCAAGATCCTTCATGCAGATGTAGACATGTGCGGTCTGCTTTGTTCTTAATTAATATTCAGATAATAATATCCAAATACTCGAATTACAGTTTTTACTGAATGCTCTGAATAACTAAACAAATTTCGTCCGAATATCCGAAATCCAAATTGAAATTCTATGTTATTAGTGTACCATTTCTAAATAATGCTGTTTTTTGTTAAGCCAAAGGTGATTTAAAGAGTCATTTTATGAAGATCTTTCTTTTGTTTGTTCACTTTGCCACATTTGAATAAAAAAAAAAAATACAACATTTTCGATTCGACCGATTCGAAGTTTAAAGTTTCGAATCGAAAAAATCGGTAAATTCGAAGAAAATTCTAAAACTGACAAAACTAATTCTGAATACGAATATTAAATACAAAGTGAATGAATCAGCCGAATTGAAAGAAATTAAATAACTAGAATAACGAATCAAAACTAAACTAAACAGATTTTTTTCTTCATGCACATGTCTATGCACATGCACATGGTGAAGGGGATTAACTGATTGATTTAAAATACATTGGACTTTATTTAAGAACTGCATAATTTTGAGACATAGTTCATAGGCTAACTTTAGTGTTTTTTTATTTTTATTCATGAAAATTCATTCCAAAAAAAAAAAACGCGTTTGAAAAATTTGCTGCGCAAATACAGTGTGACATAAAATGTTGCAACAACCACCATTTTATTCCCTAGGGTGTCTGCTTATATATATATGTTTGGGTGTTCTGAGTAATTTTTTAGCATGATGATTTTCACATGTAGGAGAGAAGTGTCAGAATTGGCCTGGGTGGTAAGTGGTTAATTACCATAAGTAAGTAATATACAAATAATTATTATATATTGTTTTTAAGGAAATTTACTATATTTTCAAAAACTGTACTCAAGCAGGTGGCTTAACGGACAAATTACTGAAGTTTGAAACCAGTAATTTCACAGTAAATAGATAAATAATAAATGATTATGTTATAGCATATAGCATAATAATATATGATTTAGCTTGATTAAAAAAGTACATTTTCAGCAGCAGCAGATTCTCCCTCCTAACTGTGTGAGAAAAACATGGGTAAACCTTATACCCATAAACCCAGTGGCCGCTGGTGGTAACTTTTTTGGGGGGGGGCAAACAGTGTGTGCCAGCTTGTATTTAAACTGGCAGCGCTGTATGTAGCTTCTGACAGGCTGTGCAAGGAGCCCTGTATCTCCGGAAGCATAGGTGCCAGTAACCCAAATTTTGACCAGTGGTGGGGTAGGACTTCATCTACCTACCCCCCAAATTTGTCTATGACCCTCAAAGCTCAATCCTTTTTTATTTTTTTTATTTTATATATATATATATATATATATATATATATGCAGAGCCTCACCTGCGTCCCCTGACTGAACATCCCTGATAGCACTATGTATTATTAGCTAGACAGCCCAGCAAAACCAGTCCCCTTTACAGCTTGGCCCTGTGTGAAGGAAACTTTGTACTGAACCATCTGGTGTAGGTTGAGTCATTGCTGAATCATCGTCTGCTGTGTATACATTTCACCTTGAGCGTATTGTTCTCTATAAACAACTGGCTGTTTTCAGCTTGTGCTTTGGGTTAGAGCAAACAGCCCACTTGCTGGCCGGATAAGAAAAAATATTACATAATGTTCATATGTGTTAATTCATATTTGCCTTTCAAAATAACAGACAAACATATTTCCAAAAATACAAAGCCATTATACATTCTATAGTAGGAAGACAAAAAGGGCCTGAAGGTAGATAGATTGGCAGAGGTGCCCGATGAAGTTGTTCAAAAGATAGGCACGAGTCGTCTGCTTTATTAAAACATCCAACTGCTTTATTTCACCAAATAAAATGCATTTTATGGCTTTAAATTTCCACTTCCTCAGTAAATTTCCACTTCCTCAAGGTAATAAAATTGGTGTCTGTGGATAAAAAGTTGTCATAGGGTACAATAGGTATTTAACATAACTCAAAAACACAGTCTAAAAAACAGTCAACTACAAAAAACTTATAAAAAGCAATCAAATATGCGAAGGAGAGGTGTGCAAATAATAGAATGTAGCAGTCAGGGAATTCCTCATCTATCAAATGTACCAGAGACAGCATAAGATTAACATATACATAATATAATGAGTGTAGCAGTGAGGGAGTCTCTAAAATATAAAACATATCAGAGAGGTCATAAAATAATATATAAATATTATAATAAATGTAGCCATAAGTAGGTCTCCAAAAATATCCAGCCTATCAAAAATGTACAATCAAGACCTCCTTACTGCTACATTTAATAAATTATTCTTATGTATAATCTTTTGCCATTTTTGATAAGCTGGATATCTTTTGAATGCATATTTTTTCTTTCACCCACCTGAGAACCCCCTAATGCCACGTACACACGGCCGGAGTTGCCAACGGGCTAAACTCTGCCGGCATTTCCGACGGAAAGATTTAGAACATGTTCTATACCTGAGTCCGTCGGAAATGCCGACAGAAAAAGTCCGATGGGGCATACACACGGTCGGAATGTCCGACCAAAAGCTCCCATCTGACTTTTTCTGTCGGGAAGTCCGACCGTGTGCACGCGGCATTAGGGCACCCAGGATGGGAATACCCAAGGCATAGAGAGCCCCTATAGTTGGGTGACCGCAGCCTCAACAGTTGTAATTTCATTTTTACCTTTTTTCTTATTATTGTGGAAGCACTGCATTCTTGCTTTTTAATTAATCTACTACACTATAAGGCGTTAGTGCTCAACCTGTGGGCCTCCAGCTGTTGTGGAAGTACAAGCCCCATGAGGCATTGCAAGCAGCTGACAGTTAGAAGCATGACTCCCAAAGGCAGATGCATGAAGGGGCTTTTAGTTTCGCAACATCTGGAAGGCCACAGGTTGAGCACCCATGCTATACAGGCTCTCCCTCCCTCGCTTTTTTTTTTTTGAGGAAAAACTGAGCCTTACCAGAAACCCCTGGCCAGCTCCTCAGGATCCTTTGGTCTACAATCTACCACAACATCCCAGACCTTATTATACATTTTAGGAAATTTACCAAGCTTTCTGCACCATTATATTGACGCAGGAAACTGTCAAAAGTGGCAATCACCACATTAACAGAGCAGATAGACCTGTTTAGGTCTATCTCTGCCACCTGCACTATTTTCTATTCTAGAGTGAGATAGAAACTAACATCAGTCTGCACCTGATTAACAGCGATTATATGGCAGTTTTCTATATAGAAAACTGCTGCATATTCCTGCCAGGTGCAACCTTGTTGTGTGGGATGTGAACTGTCAGCAGACAGTCAGTAAACAAATAAACTCAATAACTATCAAAAATACCGTGGACTTCTGCGTCCTGAAAACTGTTTATTCATTATGTGTGAATGCTGGGAAAATTGAACATTGCTAGTAGCTTACTAGGTGTTAAAAAACATACACAACACCTTGAAATTAAATAGTAACTTTATTTAATATCTTAATGTTTGATTTAAACAATAATTACAATACACAAGTGTTTTTTTTATTTTTTACTAGAATGTTTGGCACATTAATTATTTTTGGGTGCCTGGTATTTGAACACTTCATTTTTAATTAGTGATTTCATTAACCACGTCAGCTATAATAAAATGATTTGCATTAATAAACATGCGCCTTAAGATTTAAAATGGTTGTCTTGCTACTAACACCCATTCCTTTACCCCCCCCCCCCCTCAGTTTTTCCAGGTAAGAGCAGTACACGGCTAAATTCCCTGGTTGTCTTTTTATTTTGCCTGGCTATTTGCAACTAATATTGATTTCCCAATCCTGCCAAACTATTAGGCAAGAGTAAACAGGGCTGTGATAAGAAACAAAGGACAGGAAGGAGTAATTCACACAAGCTGCTGCATTACAACACAAGCTGATGTGTGGTGTGGTCTGGCCATATCAGCACAGTGCTGATGCGTCGATCTCGGTGCATTGTACCGTTCACTTCTTTTTTTTTAAAACAAATTTCACACAGATAGAAAGTTCAGTTGGCCACTGCCTGATGTGAGGCAGCAGTATACCTTTTTTGTTGTTGTCAGTCTTGATATATTATGTGTCCACAAGTGTTTGAAACAGACCGGATCCTGCTGCAGGGTCTCTCCTTGCGACTTGCTGGTAGGATAGTAAGATACATTGTTGCAGCCTAATCACTGGGGAAGAAGAGACTGAGGAAACTATTTCTCCTGCCTGGAGCAAACTGATACCGGCATCTCAGTTCCTGGCGATGTCACTGACTGGAGCTAATAAGAATGATTTTTTTAAGTACTGTATATAATATGCCAAACCTTTTTTTAATTTTAGATGTCAAAACAAGGGGTTAGAATCTCTGTCAGGATTTTATTACTGTCTGCATTCCCTCTAGGTAGAATTACCCTGTTTTTGCCCCGGAGACCATTGTGACTGGAAGAGAAAGTGATGGGAAATCCCATATTTTAAAGCTGTCACGAAAACAAGAGGTTGGGGATAAATCTTCCAATGGGAATGTCTAAGAAGGGAATTCCTATCACTTTGTAGTTCTGAGAAAGCGGGGAGTGCAGTGCCTGGCAAACCCTACCCATCAGTGTTTCCACAGAATTTACTGAAAAAACACCCAAACCCAACTGTTTACAGGCCATGCTACAATTTTGTAGCAATGATTTGCAGCAGCTACAGAATTTTTCTCAGGGTATGTCTTCTATGAAAAAACAAAAATTGCAGTAAGGCTCCTTTCACATGGATACCCTCCATTCCATCTCAACAGGGTATCCTAGACCAGTGGTTGTCAACCCTGTCCTCAAGTACCCCCAACAGTCCCTGTTTGCAGGTTTACTTTCATCTTGCACAGGTGCTGTAAATCAGAGTCAACGGCTTGGTATTTTGGACAGCTATTTTGTCCAAGAGAAATTCTCAAAACATGGCCTGTTGGGGGTACTTGAGGACAGGGTTGAGAACCACTGTCCTAGACTGATCTTCAGCTGAGTCGGATCAGGACAGAAACAGATGTCACATACTCCATATTTTATGTCATTTTGTGATGGTGAAATACAGCCCCAAGTAATCCAGTTGGTCAACTAGACATGTGTCCACCTATTTCTGCCCACATATGGTCAGGTCTGAAAACTTCTTGCATTCAGTCTGGTGAACTTGACCGGACCCAAATGTAAATGACGCACATCTCTCTATATACAGCTGCCTATAAGGATACGTTGCAGCCTGTTATGATTAATCTAATCACACATCAATTATGGGCTGACAAAACACCGATGTGTAAAGAACCTAAATGAAATGGCTGTGTTACAGCAATTCCAGCAACTTGTAGTTAACTTGTAGCTCAGCCACTGAGCAATTGACTTGCAGCAATGTTTGAGGCTAGAATGCAGAATTTCCAACTTCTGTAGCTACTCATGTCATTAATGACTATGGCTGATTATTATGGCATACCAGCAATTTGAAGCAATTTCATTTATTGAGAAAACACCAAGTATTTTGGGCCTTATGATATGCATTTAATGCATGTAGTAACTAGACACAGCCAATAGGGCAAGGGCTGTTAATTATAGATTTTAGCAGTAAACATTTTACGTCTTACTCATACGGGTGTTTATGAGTTTTACTTAACCTTACAAATGTAATATAATTTTTAGTTATTCAGCTGCATGACTAGAATCTCATACATCTGATAATTTTATTTGCAATATATTAGCTTTAATAAGACCTGTTACACAAGGTGTTTGCAGTCACATGGTTGAGTGATGAATCTCCCATGACTGCACAAAGCAACAATTCATTTATATTATAGAAAACATTAGCGAATAATCTATTCTCCTACATAGACTTCAATAGAGAGATTATCACTCATTAATTGCCCAGCTATGAAAATCTTTCCTCATTTTATGTATACCGCTGACAGATAAATTTCACAACACTAACCTCTACCCAAAAACTTGTAATAGTGTTACACAGCAACCTTTTTTCTGGAATGTATTCATACCTTATACAGAAGAGCAACCATACAGTGTACAGTAATGATTCTGAATGGGAGCTGCTGTATTTTTAAACTGGGTTTGGCAAGCATTGTAATTGACAGAGTGGAAGTTCAATGGAACTCTGAATAGCATGCAGTGTCATTGTTCTGTACAGTATTCCATAGTACGGCATTTCTAAATGGTTGTTGTACATGATTGCTTCTTGTAAATGACCTTTGTCATATTAAATGCAGCCACGGCAGTGTCAGATGTTGCCCCAGTGAACCATGTCTATGAGTACTAAAGCACAATTCAGTTCCATAACTTTCCACGTATGAATTGTGAACTGTGTTGATACTCCATTTTTCCCTCTGTGGAATAAAAGTCGAATGCCCTATACAATGAATTGTAATAATTATCTCAGTTATTATAGGCTATACTGAAAGAGTTCCCATTGTTATCATGTATAAGTTTGGTGTAGTTTTGTGTTTCTTGTATCGTCTTAGATAGCAACAGTCCTGGTGGAATGAGCTTGTCTTATCAAGCTGGCATTAGTGGTGGAAATCAGTTGTCTGATCCACCTAGCATTGGATGAGTAAGAAGCAGGATCCCCTTCAGGTTGGACAATAAGGGACTCAGTAGCCATATCTTCACTGAGGTGGAAAGAAAATACCACCTTAGGTAAAAAGAAGGTTTTGGCTTCAAAACCACCTTGCCCCTACAAAACAAGAAAAGGCTCTAGCTCTGGCTGTAGCTCTTCAGACTGTGCCACCTGAGATGCTGGACAACTCCCAGTCTGATCCTTTAGACAATCGTGCCTTGTACCTTGTTTCTGATGAACCTGGAACTCTTTGCTTCTCCCATGAACTTTCTGATTTAAGCCATGTCTCTACACAGCCTCCACAGCAGCGTCATTTCCACTTTTATTTAATTCATTTCTTATTTACCCTATCCACGTATAGTAAGTTGAGTGGAGGCAGCAGTACTTCATGTTTTTGTTTTTCCATAGCGCAGATCCATTTTCTACAATATCTCTACACAGCCTGTTTGCCAGATTATTGTGCTCTTCCCCTCCATTATCTTGCTCCTTTCACTCCTGCTGCCATCGGTATCTTCACTACGCTCGTTACTGACCTGTGGCTTGTTTCTTGACAACACTTCCACTTGATCCCAACCTGAAACCATTTGTTATCAACCTTTGGCTTGCTTCTCGACTATGCTTCTGCTTAATCCCAACCTGAAACCACTTGTTACCAACTTTTGGCTTCTTTCCTACTTGCTATATCTGCTACTAAACACAGGTTTGCTCACCTCCTGGTGGGGCGAACCTGAGGGCCGCAACCTAGTACTAAGTAACATGCAGCAAAACCCACCTCCCACCATCAGGAGCTCTGGTAAATACTGGTTAGTGTTAGACCCCGTGCCTTGGGTAAGCCTGCATCATTGGCCAGCGTGACCTGCTTGTGTACATTTCCTGCTAGTCGTGGGAACCTCTCTACTGCTAAAGGTTACTGGTCTCCAAGCAGGACTCTGACCATGAAATAGACGATCCAATGATTAGATCTGCTTGTGCCACAACATGGGGATGTTGGATTTAAGAGGTCTGCAAATAAATTAGGCAAAGGAAACCATTTTGAAAGTGGCTACCAGTGGGCCAAAAGCCCTCACACAGAAGTAAACTGAGAGATGCTGTTTGAATTTGAGAGTCCGCATGTGAGACCTTAGGGAGGCAGCTTGTTTCCTGAGGAAGGAAAATCCTGGCTTGGGTTGTGCCTAAGATTAGATCCAGAAGGCAGGAAGGCAGAGGAGAAATCACCGCTCCAGGTGAGCCGAGGAGATCCCACAGCAGGTAACCCCACAGGTGCTGGCCTGGCTCGCCACCACAACAAACAACGAAACTTTGCAAAGGCAGCTGCACACCGCAGCAGGATACCAATAAAACTTATTTTTTTGTAATGCAGACAGATGCAGTCACAGGAATGAATGGAAGGTTAACATGTTTCACACATCTTGTGTTAGTCATATCCAAAATCAGGTTCCATTCATTTCTGTGACTGCATCTGTCTGCATTACAATAAAGAAGTTTTATTGGTATCCCATTGTGATGTGCGGCTGCCTTTTCTAAGATTAGATCCAGGTACTTTATACAGTGTGAGGGCTGAAGGGCAGACTTTAAAAAGTTAATTATCCAGCCAAAAGTTTGAAGAAACAGATTATTGTTCTATAGATGTTGGCAGACAAGGCTGTGGCTGGGGAGTCCTCCAGCAAGAGGTCTTCCAAGTAACCTGTGACATGAGTGCTCTGGATCCATAGGAAAGCCAGAAGCAGGGCAAGCCCTTTTGTAAACATTTGAGGTGCAGAGGAGAGCCCAAATGATAGTGCTACAAATTGAAAGTGTTGGTCTTCCACAGCAAAACACAAAAAACATTGATATGAGGGGAAGATGGAGATGTTTAGATAGGCATCTTGTATGTCTGTTGATGTCATAAATTCCCCTTGTCTGAGAGAACCAATGATAGATCCTGTTTGGTATATCCGGAACTTTGGTGTATGAACAGACCTTAAAACTGTTCTCCTGAACGTACTGATACAACCACTCCTTGTGCTTGAAGATGGTGCTGTGATCAATAAACCTTTAAAAGCTTTCTTCTGACCTGACAGATTGGAAGGCAAAAAATGAAGAAGGAACAGAAATAGAAACTCTATTTTCTACCCCTCTGAAATGACAGATTAGACCCAGAGGCCTGAAGTGTTAATCCCTGATTTTGAGGTCGATGCTTGGGGAGGGCAAAAAGACCCCTTCCACTGTGTAGAAGTAGTAGTAGTAGTAGAAGACTTGTGCTTTTTCTTGGGTAGGGGCAACATTCCCCCAGTGACTTCCTTGGTGAATTTATCAAGGGAATCCCCAAACAGGTGTTTATCATGAAAAGGCATATGTAGAAATTGCTTCTTTTAAGCATGTTCAGAAGACCAAGCTTTTAGCCATAAAATCCTGTGCATATGCAGAGATAAGAAACATTCCAGAGACTTAGACTTGGTGAATTACATTCTCTAGAGCATCAACACAAAACAATAATTCCCTGTACACACGGTCGGATTTTCCAACGGAAAATGTGTGATAGGACCTTGTTGTCGGAAATTCCGACCGTGTGTGGGCTCCATCACACATTTTCCATCAGAATTTCCGACACACAAAGTTTGCCGTTGTCGGAAATTCCGATCGTGTGTACACAAATCCGACACACAAAGTGCCACGCATGCTCAGAATAAATTAAGAGACGAAAGCTATTGGCTACTGTCCCGTTTATAGTCCCGGCGTACGTGTTTTACATCACCGTGTTTAGAACGATCGGATTTTCCGACAACTTTGTGTGACCGTGTGTATGCAAGACTAGTTTGAGCCAACATCCGTCAGAAAAAATCCATGGATTTTGTTGTCGGAATGTCCGATCAATGTCCGACCGTGTGTACAGGGCATAAGGCTGAGTGCATCAGTAACGCTTTTTCTAAGAGAGCAGGGTCATCGAAGACAGGTTCCTGTTCATTGGTCTTGTCCAGTTAGCAATAGCCTGGCAAATAGACATGGCAGCAATTGCTAACTGCAGGGCTGGACCTGCAAGGGCAAAGTAAGCCTTCCAAATGCCTATCAACTGAATCCATAAAAGGGGAAATATCCTCAAAAGAGGAAACACCTATAAGGTGTTTATTGAGAATTGAAATAGCAGAAAACACTACAGAAATAGCCAATTTCTTCCTATAATCCCATTCATTTGGAAAAACTTAGCAAAAGTTTAGGATAAGTGAATAATCTCTCCGAATTGGTCCAGTCCTTATATAGTGCACAATTAAACTGTGCGTGTATGGAATCTTTTTTTACTTAGCCAGCCTCTTAGTGCCAATAGGGGCTTGTTTTGGATGTGGAGAGTCGGGTGCTGCTAGGCAACAACTAGCGTGCACCATGTCAGTTAGTGTATACACAGTAGAAAGCATTTGCTCTAAAGCAAAGCTGTAACTTGTGGTACATTTCATGCAGGGGAAGGAAAATCCTCTTCAGTCTCTGCTACAAATTCAGGGTCATCAGGCTCGGGTTCAGGCTCTGAATAGAGGATGTCTACAAAATGCTATGCACTGTGGTTTATCTTATTAAAAGCCAGGAACCAGTTTAAATATACAGGGAAACCTTGTCTTATCTTATGCACGATGCGGGGCCTATTAGGGGTCCAGGACTCACCCATCATGTTGGGCATACCCACAAAGGATTCTTCAAGGTCTGGGAACCAAAGAAATAAACTAAGAACCTGGACCTGTATAACACCCTGTGGTTAACTTCCCATGTTTGTGCCAAAGTGAGCCCCTAACGCATTATTCAGTGCCCAAAGCAAACATTACAGGTTAGCCCCACACAGTGATGTCTGGGCATAGACCCCAAGGTAACACTGTGGGGCACAGATTCAGAAACTGCTAGATGGCCCAGGTCAATAAGCAGGGTTTAAAAAGAAAAATGCTTCTACAGAGGAGGACGGGTTCATCAGCTAAGGACACTAGCATAAAACTGGAGTCTCACAGAGTGGGTGGGAGGTGACCATAGTACGTTTACACTGGTGGCTGTATTTGAACATTTACAACTTGTAGCCAGGCAGTTTGAACTGGGTGAAGGCATGGCTGCTTTCAAGCTTAGTTTCCCCTTTATGAGTTTCTGCAGTGTTAAACTTTTGTTGTGTACCAAAGGTAAGAAATACCTTTGCAGTGAGCTGAAACTGATCAGGTGGATCTATGTGTGACTAATAGGAAGAAAAGACTATACAATCGCCCTTCAGACATGGGGCTTTTCACAGCAGCTACATGCCCTTGGCCTTGATGTCCAATAAAGTGCTACCATTCTATTTCTCTTCACCTGCTGCATCTATAAATTATAATGTTATGGTGTGATCCTAGAGTGATCAAAGATAGGAAGGTGCCAGATGGCAAATTCCAATAACATTTCAGCTCTGCAAATCACAAGAGCTACCATCATAGATAACATTATATGACTGTAAGTAAGTAGTTTCTGGATAGTGAAGGTGACTGAAGAACTTCTCAGCCCTTTTTAGTCTACACATGTTGATAAACGAGTCACTTATGACATTATTCAAAGAAGTACAATAATCAAGAGTAACCAATCTGATTACAGATTACTAGAGCATTTAAAGTTGAATTGTGATTGGTTGCCATAATCTACTGAATAGAAGTATTGCCCTATGTTTAATTTCATATTTCAAGATTTAGCACAGTGTTTTTAATTTTCAGATTATTTTTATATTACAATCCTGAATACTGGTGTGTCAAGGTCAGATAAACAAATTTAATTTAGGATGTCATATGACAAATATTCAGAGCCACTGCTATAGAAGATGACATCAGTACATGAAGTCAATTGCTCCTGGACCAGAATCCATCTCTTTTGATTTTGAGAATGGGAAATCATAACCTGCTAATCGAATGAGAAACATATTTACAAAATTTATGAGTGTGCAGACCAGGACAATCCAAAATGACTTTCCAAAATATTCAGTCTGAGTTTTAAATAGAAAGCCTCCTTCTTTGTAATTTGCTATCTTCTCTGACAGATTGTGCATTTTGACTTCTGAAGAGAAGAGAATTAGTACAAGACAGCCACAGGAACCTACAGAGAAAAAAGATATATACATATAAGCACCACGATTGATATTATACAGTGAGCTAACTTTGGCATGTTAATTACCGTATTTATCGACATATAACACGCACAGGCGTATAACACGCACATTCATTTTAAGAGGGAAGTTTCAGGAAAAAAAATTAAATTTTAAATAAGGATCTTTGAAGCAAAATAAGGGTCAGTGCCCATCTGCAGCCTCACCAGTGCCATCAATGCAGCCTCATCAGTCCACATCAATGCAGCCTCACCATTGCCATTAATGCAGCCTGATCGATGCCCATCTGCAGCCCAGAGGGGACAGGGAGGGGGCGGGAGGAGCGCCGACAGATTACATACAGTGAGAATCTCCTATGATAGACAGAACAGTGATCCAATGGAGGCCCAGGAGATGGGAGTTCCTATTACAGAGGCCGCCAAGTAAACAGGAGATTCTCACTTTATGTAATCTGATGGTGCCCGTCCTGCCCCCCCTCCCTGTCCCGTCTGAGGCAGCTAAAACTGAAGTATTGGCGTATAACACGCACGCACTATTTGCACCCAATTTTCATGGTGAAAAAGTGAGTGTTATACGCCAATAAATACAGTACTTGCAAGTTTTGTTCATCTATGTATACTCTTGGGTTTTTGTAATGCCATGTCAATTTCTACTCAGTTTCTTCTTTCTCTTTAGTTTTATTAGAAACAATAAGAAAAATGGACAGTTACATAGCGTTTACTCAGTTTCTTCCAGGGCATGATGAGCTGAGCAAAGTCAGTACCACTGATAGGGTCTCTAAAGCTCTCAAGAAGCTTGGCTGGAATATGGATAGCCATCTGGCTTCAGTTCTGGATTGCTGTGATCTGAACTCTATGGGTAGTCTTTCTGGAATGCATTCTTTATAAAACCCTTCTGGAGAATACACTAGATATTTTTTTCCTCTGACAAGGTCCCAACTGGCTCCTCTGTGTTACAGCTCCATTTGTTCCTTTGGGTAAGCTGTATTCATGGTCTCTTGCCATCCATTCAAGTATAGGAATGCCATAGGAATTACCCATAGGAATGAATGGATCTGTGGCACAAGTGCACAGTATGAAGAAGAGGCAGATAGAACCTTGTTGGAGGAAAGATCACTGAGAGGAGGAAAAGAAAGTATTATCCCAGTTTTACTGCAACTAGTAAGTTAGGGGGATTGATTACAGGGCAACTTAAATAAAGGTGGAGTTGCCCTTTGTTGTAAACCGGTTACAGTCCTGGGCAATTCAAAATGAGCATGTGATGACAAAATGGAAAAACAGAGGTTACATTTAATGAAAAACACATAATAAAATGATCAGTTGATCCAGAGATATAGACAGATGAACTGATATGCAGATCTCAACTCCCAAGCCTCCTGATCATTCAGCGAGGTAGCCCATCACATTCAGGGAGCATTAAAACTCAAACTTAACCTGTCAAAAACCAAGGTCATAACATTTCCTCCGCAAACGTACCGCTTCCCCTGACTTCTCTGTCAAGAGCAATGGCACAACCATCAACCCACCCCGCATGCCAGGGTGCTAAGTGTTATCCTGGACTCTGAACTCTCCTGTCGGCCCCACATCCAATCACTTTACAAAGCTTGCCACCTCAACCTCCGCAGTATCTCCAAAATATGTCCCTTCCTAACCAATGAAATCACAAAGTTCCTGATTCACTCCCTCGACTACTGCAACTCCCTCCTCATTGGCTTAACTTTAAATACCCCTCTCTGCCAATTCTTCCAATGGCTGCACTCACCCAACGAATTAAAGTCAAAAATACTAACAAGCCACCCACAACTCTGCCCCCTGCTACATCACTAGCCTAGTCTCAAAATACCAACCAAATCGTCCTCTTCGTTCCTCCCAAGACCTCCTGCTCTCTAGCTCCCTCAACACCTCCTCCCATACTTGCCTCCAGGACTTGTCCCGAGCCTTTCCCATCCTTTGGAATTCCCTACCGCAATCTGTCCAACTCTATCCACTTTTAGGCGATCACTGAAAACTTTTTTTCTATTCAGAGAAGCCTATCCTGCCTCCACCTAACAACTGTACTTTAATTTTCTTTCTCGGCTCATCCCCCACAGTTATTACCTTTTCTATCACTTGACCCTCTCTTCTAGATTGTGAGTTCTAACAAGCAGGGCCCTCTGATTCCTCCCGTATTAAATTGTATTGTAAAAGTACCGTTTGCTCTATTATTGTAAAGTGCTGTGCAAACTTTTGGCACTATATAAATCCTATATAATATAATAATAATAAATAATAATAATTAAAAGGCTCAAAAGGCCATTGGAGCAGAGCCAAGCTTCACTTTTCATCATATAATCGGGTTTCCTTGCTTTTCGACAGGTTTTTTAAATATAGCTTTAATTACTACAATCCTAGTCTTAAATTCAGTTTTTGTACATTCTGCTCACCCATTACTCTTCATATGCTTATGTAGACAAATGAGTTACTATGCAGATCCCAACTCCCAAGCATCCAGATTATTCATTGAGGAAGCCTATCACATTAAGGCTAGGTTCACATCTATGCAGGTTGTGGTTGATGCAGTTTTCAGGTCCGCTTTGTGGTGCATTTTGGGGGGGGTGCTCGCTTGTCCCCTTCCTTTTCTGACCTGCTGGGCTACATGCTCGGATAAGGATCTGTTATGGCCCCACTCCATTTTTTTTTTACATTTTGCCGTGGGGGTGCCCTCCAAATCCATACCGGACTCTAAGGGCCTGGTATGGATATGTAAGGGACCCCACGATGTTTTTTTCCCGATTTTTTTTTTTTTTTTTTTTTTTTTTTGCCGGCAATTCTTTTTTACAGTCAGCTGTCAGCGGGAAATCCCACTGACAGGTGATGACTCATCAGTTGCTAAGGAAGCTGTGGCCCACGTCTTAGCAACCAGCTATGCAAAGTGTGTCAAAGAGAAAAATAAACCGCAAAACGCATCAAAAAAGTATAAAAACTCAAAACTTGCGTTTTTGGTGTGGCTCCATTGAAGTCCATTACACTCAAAACACAAACTGTTGCAGGGAAAAAAGCCCCTGACCCTTTCCAAAAAATGCAGTCCCGCAAAACACACAGATGTGAACTACATCCATAGGAAACCATGTTAAACGGACTGTAGTGCGTTTCTGCAAAACGCACCAAAAAATGCATAGGTGCGAACATAGGGTAAAGGAGCCTTAAAAGGCTAGATGGGCAGAAGGAGCAGAGCACAAGCATTACTTTTTATCATTTGCTCAGGTTTTCCTGCTTTTTGGCAGAATTTAAAAAAAAAATGTTTTTACTACATAGTATTAAATTCATATTTTGCACACTCTGCTTATCCACTACTTGTCAAGCATGCTTATCTCTAACTATTCAAATGAGCATAATACTAACAGTCAAGTACTTACATGAAATAAAGCACCACAGGTATAATCCCACTGGACCATGTAGCGTTTCAAATGGATTACCAAATGCATTGAACATAAAGAACCCAGTTTCCACCAGTGCAAACGCGATGAGGGTTGTCGTAAATATAATCACACTGACATGCATGCTGGCTGGAATCACGTTCAGCAAATCTGGAAAGACTATTAGAAAAAAAATATTACATTTTACTAGATAACTTTTTCTGGAACTATACTCCTAATACAGTTCGACTGAGGGGCAGTGTGGGGGATACATTTGCAAAAAGGTGAACCTTAGATTTGCAAATGCAAAGCAACACTTCGTTTTCAGGGACACAGCATTTTTTACTAATCTAAAATGCAGCCGATTTCATTTTTTTACAAAAAAAGTTAATTAACAATTTTCATGTTATATAAAGATAAGAACACAAACCATTCGAGTACAAAAATGTACATAGTGAATAATTAATGTAATAAAGGCATTAGTACAGGAGGATACACTAATGGCAGAGTCACATTTATCTGAAGGACACAAAGGGGTTGATTTACTAAAGGCAAATCCACTCTGCACTACAAGTGCACTGCAAGTGCACTTGAAAGTGCACTGAAAGCACACTTGTGCCCTGTACACACGGTCGGACTTTGTTCGGACATTCCGACAACAAAATCCTAGGATTTTTTCTGACGGATGTTGGCTCAAACTTGTCTTGCATACACACGGTCACACAAAGTTGTCGGAAAATCCGATCATTCTGAACGCGGTGACGTAAAACACGTACGCCGGGACTATAAACGGGGCAGTGGCCAATAGCTTTCATCTCTTTATTTATTCTGAGCATGCGTGGCACTTTGTCCGTCGGATATGTGTACACACGATCGGAATTTCCAACAACGGATTTTGTTGTCGGAAAATTTTATAGCCTGCTCTCAAACTTTGTGTGTCGTAAAATCCGATGGAAAATGTGTGATGGAGCCCACACACGGTCGGAATTTCCGAAAACAAGGTCCTATCACACATTTTCCATCGGAAAATCCGACCGTGTGTACGGGGCATTGGAAGTGCAGTCGCTGTAGATCTGAGGGGAAGCTCTGAAATGAGGGGAAGCTCTGCTGATTTTATCATCCAATCATGTGCATGCAGAAATGCTGTTTTTTATTTTCCTTGCATGTCCCACTCAGATCTACAGCGACTGCACTTCCAAGTGCACTTGTAGTGCAAAGTGGTTTTACCTTTAGTAAATAACCCCCAAAGTACTGTTTACCAAGATCAAAAAGCATCAGCAGAGTTTAGATCAAAAAAGGGAGAAGTTAATGTATAGATTAAGTAAGAATGAAAATCTGCGTTCAGAGCTCAACCAACGGTTGAAAAAAAGCCAATTATGGCAATGTAGTATTGGTAGAGCCATCGGAAAACGGACACAAAAAAGAATGTCCAGATTTAATTTTGTTGAAGTGAAAAAGAAAGAGGAAATTAGGAAAAAGTTAGGAGAAAAAAAAAAAGAAGCATAGAATACAGATGACAATAAGAAAAGATAGAAGCGAATAGTCGAATCTTGGCGGAGTAGCATACACCGCCCAAGGTTGCCAGACTCCTAAGAACTTATCATGAGAATATGTTAATATAGCCATCAGTTTTTCATTAACCATTGTATCGATACAGATTTCCAGGCCCTAGTGATAATTAATTTAGTTGCAGTAAATATATGTGTGCCAAGCAGTGGCCCATTGTTTTTGTTGTGCCAAGTGATGTGTATTGATCAGTAAAAAAAAAAAAAATACTGCTGGTCAGTATTTTGGTACCCATACACACAAATACACACCAATACACTCAACATAAATGCCTGAAATTATGTCCAGAAATGCTGATGTACAAACATCAGTACTGTGTGCATTTACCCTGAAGTGTATTTATTTTCAAAATGTAAAATCATATATTCATTTCTACATTGCATTCAATTTATTTCTAGTCTACTCTTTTGAATTAATCTGAACAATCTTGAAGTTAGTAAACTTTCTTAGTGAAGATCCCCACACATTTACTTCCTTGAATTCAATGACGCATATTCACTATGCCCTGTGAGCGGCCGCTGCTGTATCACACATCTTACAGAGCCTGCCTTCTGAACTACAGAGGTACTGAGATACTGAGAGGAGGAGTTTCAGTACAGGAATTACTGCTTGTAGGCAGCAAGGTATCATGCAATATGTAGTCCTTAGAAATAAAAAAATTAAACAGCAGAGGAGAAGGTGCAAAGCATACAGGGAATCCAGGAGGCTGTGGAAAGAGATTGCCAGGAGACAGGCAGAATTCACAATATTAAAGGAGAATTTTCAAGTAAGCTTACAGTGAATTGTCAGAATTAACTATTGTTTGCATTGTTATTGCAATGCTGAGGTTATACAATGAAAGTATATATTATAACCATAGATTTCCTTTAATGGCAGACCTACCAGCTGGTTATACTTACTTTCCCTTTCTGCTGCCACTCCCTCCAGCTATGAAGACCAAAGGATATGGGAAGCATGTAACTCCCCTTCCTGCCATGTGACTGTGATCATGCTAGGTCATTGCTCTGGCACGTAGAATGTTAAAGTGAGTGTAAAACAATATATATATATATATATATATATATGTTTTGTTTTAATAACAAACATGTTATACTTACCTGCTCTGTGCAATGATTTTGCTTGAAGCAGCCCCAATCCTCCTCTTCTTGGGTCCCCCGCTGGCGCTCCTGGCTCCTCCCCCCTGCCAAGTGCCCACCTTAGCAAGCCGCTTGCTATGGGGGCACTTGTGCGGGCTCGCTCGTGTGTACGCGGCATTAGTGACACTGAAAGTGCGCTGAGAAAGGTAGGAGGAGAACCAGGTTAAAGCAGAATCACAGAGGCCAAGGGAGTGTAGTTTGCAGAGGAGGAGCAGGTGGTCAACTGTTTCGAAGGCAGCAGAGAGGTCTAAGAGTATGAGTATGGAGTAATGGCCATTGGTTTTAGCAGTTAGTAGGTCATTGGTGAATTTTAGTAGGGCAGTTTCAGTGGAATGTTGTGGACGGAAGCCGGACTGTAGGGGGGTCGAGAAGGTTGTTGTCCATGAGGTAGCAACTCATTCGGTCATGGACAAGGCGTTCGATGAGCTTGGGGGCAAATGGGAGCAGGGAGATGGGTCTTAAGTTATTCAAACAAGTGGGGTCTAATGAGGGTTTTTTTAAGTATGGGGGTAACCAGTGCATGTTTGAGCGGGGAAGGAAAGGTGCCGGAGGAGAGGGAGAGGTTGAAGATATGGGTTAGAGAGTTTAGGATAGAGTGGGAAGGTGGTCGCAGTAATTGTGAGGGGATAGGGTCCAGGGGACAGGTGGTGAGGTGGGCCAGAGTAGCTGACCTGCACATGTTCAGTTGTGTCTTTTATGCTGGAGAGATTAATTACTTGTTAATCAGAGCTAGCCAGGTCACATGATATTGGCATCACACATGTGGGCGTGTATACAGGCTGCAGAGGAAATCTCCACCTTCCTGAACTCTCAGCAATGGAGAAACTGTGCAGTTTATCACTGACCGTGGTATACAGATCAGCCAAAAAGGTATATAGTGGCAGTATTTTAATGTAAAAAGAAGATTTATAAGCTGTGGGCACTGGGGGGAGGGGGGGCAGATAAACTATTTTCCTATTACTGGGTTTAGTAACACTTTAACTCTCTTCCCTCTAGCTAAATGGAGCAGTGAAGGAGCAAAGGAAATGTATGACTAAAGCTGTTGCTAGTGCTGCAATTAAAGTGAGACAGCAAAGCATGGGTTCACCTTAAAGCGGTTGTATACCCGCAAAATTTTTTTTTTTTTTTTTTAACCCTGTAAAGCAAAAGGCATAATGAGCTAGTATGCACCGCATACTAGCTCATTATGAAATACTTACCTTAGAACGAGGCGTCAGTATCTTACCTGGTCCACGCCGAGGGAGCTGTCATGTTGCCTCGGCGTGTCTTCCGGGTATCGCGGTTCCAGCGCTGTGAGTGGCTGGAGCCGCGATGTCATCACTCCCGCGCATGCGCGCAGGAGATTTCTTACTCGGCAAGGTCCGGCAGCTGCCGGGCTTCAGCCGAGAATCCCCTGTGCGCATGCGCCGCTGCAGTCAGCGGCGCATAGCAAGGGGAATATCTCCTAAACCATAAAGGTTTAGGAGATATTTTTTTTACCTACAGGTAAGCCTTATTATAGGCTTACCTGTAGGTAAAAGTAAAAAAAAAAGACTATACAACCGCTTTAATATAATCTTTCAAGTAGACACAAAGACAATGTGCATCATCATGGCATGTGCTAAAACACATTAGCACTCAAGCATGTAAGAAAATAAATGCAAAAAAAATGCAGTCATTCACTAATGCGTATGCCTAGATGTGAGCTGGCTCCTAGTATTCCTAAACAGAATCTGTCAGGATAGAAATACTGTATGCAAACGGCTTTTGATGGATTGTTTTTACATATGCTTACTCTAAAGTTGTCATGTTTATTCCTGCCTCACTGCTGAATAAGTTACAGACCTGACACAAGGATGTCATATTGGGTACTGGCACCTGAAATACTTGTTCCTGGTCAGTAGTGACATCACCCATAAGCTCCCATGGCCCAGCCATTGTAAGATCTCCATTCTCTCCCCTGCTGCAGCCGCGCACTGACTAAGGGGAGTCAGAGCTGCAGGATCACAGTAATGAATAGGAGTGGATTAAAAATAGGTAAGCACACAAATATTTTTTTACCAGGTAGGCAAGATAGGTAGGGGAAGGGGGAGGGGAGTGGGAATTTAAGAATAGGTATAGTTAGGCTATTATTCCACTTTAATACTTACCTGTCATGCTGCCTGTGCCACTGGCCTTCACTCTTTACAAGTGCTGAAGAATTTTCTACAGCCGAGACACCTTTGGGTGTGTCTGTTGCCTGGTTCCATCCGCTGGACCCTACATCACTACTACACCCTTTAGCAATGGAGGGGCCTTCTGAAGAAGCAACAGCACAGAGCGGGTGTAGCGCTACACCCGCAGGAGCCGCTGGTGAATATGGGATCCCCCACCATGCACAGCCAGGCACACAGAATTTTCCACAGCACTCTGGATTCAAACACTCCTTTCAGCTTTGTTTTTTGTATTTTAGTAGGGGTATTGAACTTGGAGGGGGTAAAGGGTATTATGGGATGCCCGCTTGACTTTAGCAGAACTTTTCCAGGGACAACTTTGTCTGTACAGACTATCTACACACTCCTCAGCTCCTCCAGCACACAACTTGCTTGAAGCACTACAATTGCCAGGACCAGCTGGCACACTGTTAGGTGATCTCACAATAGGGCTCAGTCAGATTGGTAGCAAATGCCCTTTACAGACAGGGACCATGGTCCCCTTGTGTGTGTAGCAAAGTCCTAGTGCCCAGTGGCTACTGATCCCAGCACCACCTCTTCAGGCACTGCTAGACCACCTGGCTGCAGCTGCCTCTTCCTCTAGCCCTCTTGGCTAAGCTTCAACAGTCCTCCCAGACTGACTCTGCATCCATCTCAGACTGCTCTCACCCAGTCCTCTCAGGCTGCCTCTCAGTCTACCCCCACTATAACACTCACTAGCCCATCTGGCTGTCTTCTCCCTGGAGATCACCTGGACATACTCTCTGGCTCTTGCTGTCCTCACACCTGCTCTCGTGCCACTGAACAGGATTCCTCCTGCACCTGAGCTACCAGAGCCAAGGTCCCCCCCCTCCCCGACTAAGAGGCTGCCCTCAAGGGTCTCCAACAGCCTCCTAGCACTCCATCTCCAACTTCCACCCGAACTCTTCTGCCCAGCTTGGCTGACCCTGAGTATATGAGGGGGCCTGTCCCCTGCCAACCCATCTGTTGGGGATTAGTCAGAGCCCTTACTAATACTCCAGGCAACTCCTCCTAACCTCTCTCCCATTCTCCTGGAAGTTTTCAGCAAGTTCCAGAAGTAGGAGGCGGTACCAGAGGTGCTGCCTGATGAGTCATACCTGCCCTCCCTGCTCAACACTCCAGTGAGCACTGGAGGGGCAGAGCAGAAAGCCAGTGACTGACAGTCACCAGTTCTCTACAGCCTGAAGACCAAGAACTGGTGATCATCAGTGGTGTTTGATTGCTCAGTTCTCAGTCTTAGAGCTGGTGGGGGACAGATGCAACATTGGACCGATGTTACATCCCCCTAGGTGATTATAATTTTTTTTTAATTTGTGAAACCTATACTTCTCTTTTAACAGAGGTTGGCTGAATTTTCACTTTAAAGTAAACCCACAAATATTTAAATAGTTTTCTCGTAGCTTCATATTGTATCAATGTGTTAGTAATACCTAGTACAATAGGGAGAGGTATGAAAAGGCTTAATAGTTGGCTGCTCTTACTCAGAGCAAGTTGTAAATTCAATCCCTTTTATGTAAGTGGCCTGACGTGACATTTTATTGGCAAAGCAAGCAGCACAGACATCATTAAAATTTTACATGTGATTCAAACAGCTCACTTCCCTGTAATGCTTGAATGAAAATGAAAAAGTGCCACGCAAAATAATGAACACTTGTGCTTTGTGTATAGATGTTGGTGACCTTTGTGAAAATAAGCTGATGACCCAGAAATTGATGGGAATTAGCCGTCGTAGCTGAATCAGATGGGTTTACCCATAACAAGCACATTTACAGGCCAAGCAAATTCCTGTATAATTAAATGTGATATACTGGCCAGCGGAGGAAAACTCTGATCTTTCTCTGTACTGTAAATAATGTATGATATGTAATTTTAATACAAGTGAATGCCTTGACATATTTATCTATATTATTAACCTACTTCGGGGTTTTCCATAGCAGTGCTGGAAAGGGCTTAGTATTGACTGTTTACAATGACTAAAGCTGGTCATACACTGTTAGAATTCTTTCATTTAGCCTGCAGGATTCCTTCATCCACATTAAACAGGGCAAATGGACAAATCCTCCTGCTGGGCTGTTGTATTCTGACCGCTGGCAGCAACTGCCAGAATACCTGTAAATTTTCCACTGGGCGCCTCGACAAACGTTGAATGAATGATCGTCTTTTGTTTAACCACTTCAGCTCTGGAAGGTTTTACCCCCTTAATGACCAGGCCAATTTTTGCGATACGGAACTGCGTTACTTTAACTGACAATTGCATGGGCGTGCGCCGCTGTACTTAAATAAAATGTATTTCCTTTTTTTCCCACAAATAGAGCTTTCTTTTGGTGGCATTTGATCACCTCTGCCGTTTTTATTTTTTGCACTATACACAAAAAAAGACCGAAAATTTGGGAAAAAAAACAATATTTTTTACTTTCTGCTATAAAGCACACCCAATAAAAAAATGTAAAAAATCTAATTTCTTCATCAATTTAGGCCAATATGTATTCTGCTACATATTTTCGGTAAAAAAAAAATCCCAATACATGTATATTGATTGGTTTGCGCAAAAGTTACAGCGTCTACAAACTATGGAATAGATTTATTTATTATTTTTCTTTTTTAACTAGTAATGGTGGCAATCAGCGACTTATAGTGGGACTGCGATATTGCAGCGGACAAATCGATCACCTAACAGGGCTAAACACTCTCTCGCTGTCCAGGTGTCCAGGAAGCCCTTCTCCTCAAACACCAATCAGCCTGCAGCAGGGGCGGACTGACCATTGAGCCACATGGGTACTGCCCGAGGGCCCTGGGCCACTAGGGGGCCCCATCAGGATTGCCAGCCTCAGTAAAACCAGGGACAGTATGTATAAACAGGCCCGGATTTACTCCCTTTGTCGCCCCAAGGCCGGGTCCTTCAATGCCGCCCCCCACACACACACACACACACCACCATTCTCTTCCTTTATCGATGACTGCTACAATAGATCGATTAAAAACATATCTCCACTATATACTCCCCTCTCTATCATCTCTATATACTCCCCCCCTATCATCTCTATATACACCCCTCTATCATCTCTATATACTCCCCTCTATCGTCTCTATATACACCCCTCTATCATCTCTATATACATCCCTCTATCATCTCTATATACACCCATCTATAATCTCTATATACACCCATCTATCATCTCTATATACACCCCCTCTATATACAGGTATACAGGCAGGCTAGGACGGTATACAGGCAGGCCAGGAAAATATACAGGCAGGCTAGGACAATATACAGGCAGGCCAGGACAATATACAGGCAGGCTAGGAGGGTATACAGGCAGGCCAGGACAATATACAGGCAGGCTAGGACGGTATACAGGCAGGCCAGGACAATATGCAGGCTAGGACAGTATAGAGGCAGGCCAGGACAGTATACAGGCAGGCTAGGACGGTATACAGGCAGGCCAGGACGGTATACAGGCAGGCCAGGACAATATACAGGCAGGCTAGGACGGTATACAGGCAGGCTAGGAAGGTATACAGGCAGGCTAGGACGGTATACATGCAGGCCAGGATGATATACAAGCAGGCCAGGATGATATACAAGCAGGCCAGGATGATATACAAGCAGGCCAGGACGGTATACATACAGGCCAGGACAATACAGGCAGGCTAGGACGGTATGCAGGCAGTCTAGGACGATATACAGGCAGGCTAGGACGATATACAGGCAGGCTAGGACGGTATACAGGCAGGCTAGGACGATATACAGGCAGGCTAGGACGGTATACAGACAGGCTAGGACGGTATACAGGCAGGCTAGGATGATATACAGGCAGGCTAGGACGGTATACAGGCAGGCTAGGACGATATACAGGCAGGCTAGGATGATATACAGGCAGGCTAGGACGGTATACAGGCAGGCTAGGACGGTATACAGGCAGGCCAGGACGATATACAGGCAGGCTAGGCTCTAGCCTAGGGGAGAGAGAGAGAGAAGGTGATGATCATGAGGAAGAGAGGGGGGGAGGAAGAAGGTGCATAGCACAAAGGGGTGGGAACAGAGAGGGGTGTTATTCTGCGGGTCTCACTCACCAATTATGCTCTCCCACTCAGGCTGGTCTCCCCCAGGGCTGTGGCAGCTATTGTTTGAAAACAGAACTCCTCTCACAGCACAGTACAGTGCATTGCATGCATGTGGCTGGAGTGTGGGCGGGCACAAATGGGAGGCGGAGTATTGGATTGGACAAGCAGTGCAGTGAGGGAGGGGTTAGGAAGACAGTGGAGACCGAACACAGCCCGACTCCTGCACAAGCTGGCTTTCCACGCTCTCACTGTATCACTGTGACAGGATGCCAGAGGCTGTGGAGCACCGGAGTTAGAGGGGAATAGCTATCCTTGATCTCCACTCCATACAAGTCTTGCTGCCTGGGGGAGAAGACGCTCCTCCCGCAGCTGCCCACAGACTCCGCCCCCTCTCCTTTCTAGTCAGAACAGCTTGTTTATCCTCACCCCCGCCCTGCTCCTACAGAGCTTCGAATGATGTTAGTGCAGGGGGGCGGCCGCAAAAGCCGAGAAGTCGCCGCAGGAGCGGCGCTGCCCCTGCACTACTGCCGCCCTGAGGCCTGGCCTCGGTGGCCTTGTGGGAAATCCAGCCCTATGTATAAATCTGTGTTTTTTACATCTGTCTGTGTATACTGTGTGTACATGTATGTGTATACTGTGTGATTGTATACTGTGTGTGTGTGTATATTGTGTGGCCCCATAATCTCTGATTGCCTGGGGGCCCCATGAGTTATCAGTCCGCCCCTGGCCTGCAGTCTCCTTTAACAATCCCCATATAACTGAATACAATTCCTCTTACAAATTGTATTGGGAATCTTGGAGGAGACTGCAGGCTGCAGTTTGGGGAGAAGGGCTCCTCCCTTTTGTTTGAAAAATTAAAATTCAGTATACCCCTGGGATTATAGACCATTGGGAATATGAGCTGTATCAGTCTGCAAAGTCCTCTTAAATGATTATGTCTACCCTTTGTGCAAATCCCTTCTGCCTCTAATTATAACTGGATACTAATATTTATAGTTAACAAACAAAAATGTGGCGCTAAAAAATAGTGTCCGTTACCGGGCAACCACCAACCAGAATGGTCATCTGGAGGTATGAATGCACAATAAAGTTTTATTAGGATGAAAACTCCACTATAAGGGAATCATCAATGTTTATTGTTATGTGGATAAATGTATTATACTCGTGAAACAAACAGGAATATGTACTGAAGCACATGTAACTTAAGAAACTAAATGGCACTCTCTGACAAGTGAACTAATAACCATACATCTGTGTACTCTCAAAAAGAGCATGCTAGAAAAAACAGTGTACAAAAAGTGGTATACCCTTAAAGGTTAAGTGACATAATAAATAACATCCAATAAATCATAAAAAACGCTTCCGCTTGGAAATGTTAAAAAAGGGTATAGATAATAAACTGTGAATCATAAACTCCCAACATGTACAATTAGTATTTATCAAAAAGTCCTGAGAAATACATGTATCAGGTATTAATAAGGGCCAACTCGAAAAGTTCCCGTATGTCGAATTCCCTTAATTACTAATGACAGGGATAGACCTTGTATTCCCGGATCTTGGGAAAACCGGAATGAACCTTGAACCAACTTGACATGTACAGGGGTGTATGAATGGTTGGATAACCCTTACCGGAATTGGTGGATGCCCTAGCCGAAGGCTGGGAGTCAGATAAGGCTTATATCCGGAACATCCAAGGACTGTTATCCCGCCAAGGGAAGGTGCAGACTCCTGTCCTGGTGCAGTGAAGCGTGATGACAGCTACTCACCGGTCATCCCAAAAAATGGTCTCCCGACCTACAGCTCTCCTTGGTATGGATGTGGAGGTGATGTTTGTGTATATACACAATGCAGGTACATCCAGGGGACATATATCCCTCAAAAAAGAAACAGAAAAATCCTCCACATAGTGTAAATCCACTTCCAAAAGGTTTTATTGCGATAAAAATTATTCCGGTACCCCAACAAACAGGGCCGGATATAAAATGACAAACTGGTATAAAAAAGCGCTTTACAACAAGATAGCGGGTCCGCTATGCCTGCTGAGCCACATTTGTTGTAAAGCGCTTTTTTATACCAGTTTGTCATTTTATATCCGGCCCTGTTTGTTGGGGTACCGGAATAATTTTTATCGCAATAAAACCTTTTGGAAGTGGATTTACACTATGTGGAGGATTTTTCTGTTTCTTTTTTGAGGGATATATGTCCCCTGGATGTACCTGCATTGTGTATATACACAAACATCACCTCCACATCCATACCAAGGAGAGCTGTAGGTCGGGAGACCATTTTTTGGGATGACCGGTGAGTAGCTGTCATCACGCTTCACTGCACCAGGACAGGAGTCTGCACCTTCCCTTGGCGGGATAACAGTCCTTGGATGTTCCGGATATAAGCCTTATCTGACTCCCAGCCTTCGGCTAGGGCGTCCACCAATTCCGGTAAGGGTTATCCAACCATTCATACACCCCTGTACATGTCAAGTTGGTTCAAGGTTCATTCCAGTTTTCCCAAGATCCGGGAATACAAGGTCTATCCCTGTCATTAGTAATTAAGGGAATTCGACATACGGGAACTTTTCGAGTTGGCCCTTATTAATACCTGATACATGTATTTCTCAGGACTTTTTGATAAATACTAATTGTACATGTTGGGAGTTTATGATTCACAGTTTATTATCTATACCCTTTTTTAACATTTCCAAGCGGAAGCGTTTTTTATGATTTATTGGATGTTATTTATTATGTCACTTAACCTTTAAGGGTATACCACTTTTTGTACACTGTTTTTTCTAGCATGCTCTTTTTGAGAGTACACAGATGTATGGTTATTAGTTCACTTGTCAGAGAGTGCCATTTAGTTTCTTAAGTTACATGTGCTTCAGTACATATTCCTGTTTGTTTCACGAGTATAATACATTTATCCACATAACAATAAACATTGATGATTCCCTTATAGTGGAGTTTTCATCCTAATAAAACTTTATTGTGCATTCATACCTCCAGATGACCATTCTGGTTGGTGGTTGCCCGGTAACGGACACTATTTTTTAGCGCCACATTTTTGTTTGTTTACTGTTTCACCATTCGTCTATTGGTTATGTTGGCTGCTTTTTTCACTTAGTTGGCGCAATATTATTACACATATATTTTTTTTTAATATTTATAGTTAAAGTTGATCCAGGGAATATCTGATTGCCTTTTGGGGTATCATGAATGCTCCCCACTGGAGCAAAGTGGATCATGCTTTACTGCCGGTTCACACAGGGACAACACGACTTGCAGGTCGACTCACAGAGGCAACCTGCACACGACTTCAGCGCCGACTTGCAAAACGACTTCTGTATAGAAGTCAATGCAAGTTGCCTGAAGTCGCCCCAAAAGTAGTACAGGAACCTTTTTCTAAGTCGGAGCGACTTGAGCCGCTCCTATTAGAACGGTTCCGTAGTACAGAACGGGACGCGACTGTCAGTCACCTGACAAGTCGCCCCTGTGTGAACTGGGGCTTATTGTGTTTTTTTGTTACCTTCCTCTGAATGTGGGTATGGAATAGTGTATATGGAGGTTTCTTCTTTTTTTTCCTGTAGGTTGAACTGGATGGACTTGACTAGACTTATCTTTTTTGGAGAGTGTGTAATTTTTGGAGAGTGTGTAACTGTATCCTCTTGCATGAGAAATGTGTAATAATTGTCATACATTGGTGCCTAAAAAGTCCCACCACAAAAATGTAGTTCCTAAATAATAAAAAAAAAAAAAAAAACAGTCTGAGCCTTACAGGGCTGATCTGGCAGATTCTATTTGCCCTGTTCACATTATACACAGGTAGTGGTGTGCAGAAAATTGCAGCTCAACAGGCATGGAGTGAACAAGCCCTTAAAAGCCACTAGATGTCTTCAGTGCACCTCTCCTGCTGTGTTTTACAAGTTAAATACAGACAGTGTTCCAAGGCAACTGTGTGTGTTGTGTGTGTGTGTGTGTGTGTTGTGTGTGTGTGTGTGTGTGTGTGTGTGCGCGCAGGACCCCGCTGGATGATATAGATATCCTAGGGCAGTTGGATTATGCATGCACATCTTTCAACCCTCTCTTACATGTGACTTTATGGAGTACCTCTTTATTTACACACAGCTGCAATTTTTTTTTGTTAATTTGGAATTTAAAAGTTCTACAATTCATTGCCATCACTAAAGCTGGAAATACACATTTGTTGGCTTTTATTTAGACAACAGTAGAACCTTTGCAAGCTTCTCTGTACAGAGTGGCGGCTGGTGCTCAAGATTTTTTTTTTTAGGGGGGGGGGGGTTAGCGCAAACAAACTGAAAAATACTGAACCAGCCCCCATCCATTGCAGCCTCACTGTGCCCATCATATGCAGCCATTTGTGCCCATGATATGCAGCCACTTGTGCCCATCATATGCAGCCACTTGTGCCCACCAAATTCAGCCACTTGTGCCCATCAAATGCAGCCACTTGTGCCCATGACCCCCCCCCCCACGCGGGGCTCGCGCCTCTGGCAGCACCCCAACCCCCTGTGTGCGCACGGCTCTGATAGACCCGAGGAGACTTATCCCAGCACTGCAGCAGCTCCTCTCCAATGCACCAGAGCGGCGACCTCCTGTTCAGCGTGTATCTCCTCCGCTCCTCTTCCTAAGCGCCAGGCATTCAATAGGGTGACCTAGCGCTGTGGCCAATCAGGAAACAGGTCTGACGCCCTGCCTCCTGATTGGCGGGGAGGAAGGTTAGTGTGAAAATAGCGAAAATTAATTTGCTATCGTCACACAATTGGGTGGGATCAGGGCGCACTCTCTGCCTCTGGCTCTAATCAGGTGCTTCAAAAAGTACCACCCCCTCCCACCCCCGCCATAGGAATCCATGCGTCCGGCGCCCACAGTGCACGGGCTGCCACTGTCTGTACACCTAAACACATATATAACTTTTCAGCTGCATGATCAAAACTTTGGCAATGAATATTTCTCTCTAAAGGGTGATATTTGCAATTGCTCAAGTTCCTCAAGCTGCCTAATTTGAATGGATTTCTTAGATATTCCTAAAGTCTATACACTATGCAAACTGTGGCTTGCTCCTGATGGACTGGACAAAACTTACTTCATGGGTGGACCTGTCACTGTCTTCTCATCCAACATCCTTTGATTGATAAATTAATCGAAGTAGCCAAACAGAAAATGTTTGGCCAAACAGTGGCTGCATCTAATCAGATACAGCCGCAATTTTGGTTTTCTGACAGCGCCGGTACTGTCAGAATACAGTACACTTGATGTAAGCTTGGTTTGTTGGCCGGTAGGCTGTCTATCAGGTCTGGCAGATAGGTAGCTCCAGGGCCTACTGAAGGAACTCATGTGGCAGGGTGACAATGAAGCTGCTAGTTGTAAAACAGTGGCTGCAAAAGGAAGGTTCTACATGTAAGAAAATTTGCACCAGATTCACAAAAAAATATTTGCTTACAAAAACTGTTTACAGTGAGGTATGATACCAAACATACTGAAAAATTATTGTTTTACATACATTTTAAGTGTTAGGGGTTAAAGATAAACTCCAAGAAAACAGCTAAATGCACAGTTACATTTATATACATAATTAATTTACTTGCCAATGACTCATTATTTATTTCCTAATATTTATACAGCACTGCCAGGCAGCATGGCTAGTTCATGGTCTCCTCTCTCGGGCTATTATTGGACTATAAAAAAAAATACTTTTTCTCTGTCAGCAATTTCTTTGTCAGCACATGTGCATGCAGCACTCCTCATTGGCTCCATCTTTCTGCTGTGCAGAGGCTTACAGGAAGCCAATAGCAAGGTAGCTTTAAGACACGTACTTAGACTTATTGCATTTTAAAAACAATTAACAGTTTTTTCAATGAATACATAAATGTATTTTTATATCTGCTGAATTTTCCCACTCCACATTCCAATCACATTGCCCTTCATCTTCAGCGGTGTCAGTGCAAAGTTTACAACACCCAAACACAGGTTGCAAAGGCAGTGTGTTTGTCCACACCAGAGCACACTAGCTTGCATGGTACAAAAGTACCATGTGATCCGGTGGCAGTTTGTATCTAAAAGTAGTGCATGCACTACTTTTGGTGTGGTGCAGTTTCAGGCTATTCAAAATGAATAGGCTGAAATCGCACTGCACAGAACTGTATGTGAATCACACAAAAAACAAGAAGCATGCCTGTGCAATTCACATGCAGTTCGTAGTGTGAATGGGCCATAAGGGTATAGGACAGGTCAATGGGTTAAGATTAAATGTTAGTCTACAGGTTAGATGTTAAGTTATATTTTAGGGGTTACAGATAGGTTAGAGGTCAGGGTCATTTTAGATCACTGTTAATGTTTGCGGCACTAAAAGCTCTGTAGCAATCTACCCTGCCCTTATACAAAATTATATTTTCTACTAGAGGCTCCCTAAACAAGTAGGATAAAATCTGAGGTCCATGAGCTCAATCACCTCTTACAGCTTTGCTCCTGGAGCATTAATGTCAGATGTCTAGGTCTAACTGTATCTATACAATATACAATAAACATAAGTGAATAATCAAAAAATGCTCACAGTGAATATGTAAAAAAAAACATAACGATCATAGATAAAAAAAAAACAAAAAAAAACATAACATAACAAAAAAAAATAGCTAAAAATGCTTCTGACTGCCTTATTCATATAAGAGGTCCATTCTATAAGGTGAGCTGATCACCGAAGGGGAGCCTTCATTGGGAGAGGATTACTATTGGAGGGTGACAATTTAATCTCCTTTCTGGAAATTCTGAGTGAATTGGAACACTGATTGGATTACGTTCACCTCATTGACACTGTGAATTTTGTCTTATTCTTTCCCTAAAGTACTTTCAGTGATTTGTTTTGATGTTATTTTATTTAGGATCAGCATTTCTTGATTATTCAATTATGCTTATGGATAAGTCATTTTTAATTTGATTGATTTTTGTATACCCTCTAGTAGTGCAGCAAGTAACATTTCCTTTTAAACAGTGTATTTTTAAGATGTTGATACAGCTGCTTTGAGGGGGTGTTGGAGGGGTGTGATTTTGGTATTACATATCGATTTTTTCTGTTAGGGTCAGAACAGGTCTTTTGTTTCTTGCTAACTGTATCTCTGATAGTATCTATCTTACATATCCCCTGAGACAGCTTGTCGCAACCACAGCTGCCTTTGTTCTGGCTGTCTTTTTATTAATGAAGGATAGGAAACTGTTCCCTTGTTTTACTTTATTGTAATAGATTGTAGAGATGAATGCTTTATTATACTCCCCATCTCCATATATGGTCTCATGTACAGGGAGGAGCTCCTACCTGTCCCCGCTGTGCCTCTGACACAGAAGGGGATCTCACTTTGCCGGTGACGCGTAGCATCATCCCGCCCCTAGGGGCGGGGCTACACCGCGCACCCCTGCTTCAGAGAACTGCCCTGTATCTGGCTCCAGCTGCAATCCATGCAGCTATTGCGCCAGACATCCAGCACCACTCCTTTTGGGGATTGGCTCCCTCATTAGGATACTTCCTACTTCTAGTACTCACACACAGCTGGCATGTCTGTACCTTAAAGCCAAACACAATGCAATTTATTATGTAAAATTAACTGTTCAGTTCATGTCTATGCACTGCAGTATGACTACTATGTAACTATATCTATATTTCAGATAAGTCACCCAAATGCAAAGGTTCCCTGATGAAGGACTATATATACCAATAAATTCCGAAACATGTTGGTACATGCTATAAATCTTCACGGACTGACCACAGCTTGACTCTGGCAGTACCTGGATTATTCGCCTTGGGTTTGACACATATATATATATATATATATATATATATATATATATATATATATATATATATAACTTGGTTCATTGGTATTTACAAATATTGTCTATGGTTATGTTTATAAATGTTATCATGTTGTGTACTCAATAAAAGTGGCAATACGTTGCCTTTTATCTATTTTTCTACTCCCATTTTCTGCCTCAAAAGTCTAAGGGGGCTGCCCCTATTGCACCTGATGCATACTTCCTCTTTCTTTATTATACTGTGCTTACAAACTCAATAAAAAGAAAACATAAAAAAGGAATTACCGCATAGGGCCTGCGTAGCCCAAGTCAAACATACTGAAATCTTTGCCCTGGAGTTCCCAGGTTTTTACACTAAACACAGCAAAAACAAAGAGGTCCCACTTCCCCTGTTTTTCAAGGGAATGCAATAAGATAATGCAGGATCACACAGAAAAAGAAGCAGGAACTATGACAGGAATAGCTATGAGCTAAAGCAATAGGAAGACACAGGTGACTTGCCCCCACCAGACTTTAGTGCAAATATTGTTTTCTGATGGAGCGACCCTTGAATATTAGCTTTAAAAACAGCACCTCAGCTTTGAAGAAAGCCAATTCTTCTTTTACTTTTTTACGTGTGTTTCTCATGTATATTTAATGTAAATTTGAGCTGCTGATTTAGGCGAGTGGCCGTCATACTAACCTGCAGGATTAAACTCTCATAGATAACATAATACAGTGTGTACTGCAGGCTGCAGAAAGTCAATGTACTGCTGATCTTACTATTAGGCTTGCAGAACAAGTATATAATTACATTAAGTGTTGCATAAGAGAAGGAAGATTGTTAATAAATAATGAAGTGAGAACTAGTGCCAAGGATGGAGAATCTGACCTTTATTATATGCTACAATGAATGGGCACAGCATATTGTTTTGTGATGACCACAGATCATAATTACAGTGGGTATGCAATATAGAAAGAACAAATATATGATTATTGAATGTGTGTCTCTGATATGTTTGTAGTGCATACTCCCGGAGGAGCGGCTGATTAAATGTTATATCCGTAATTCACGTCTACCACCTAACCCTCGCAGCCCATAGATTTACAAGTCACAGTCCTTAGTGCTTTTTCACTTGCTTTATTCAACAACACAAACTGGGATAGGAGAAGGACTCCCTCTGAGATGCTCTTTTGTTACATTATCATCTTTTAAATGAATCTTGCAGGAATACTATGATCAGTTGCGGATAGTCAAGAGATCATCCTCAAATGATCTCTTAAATCAGAGAAGATGGAAGTAGATTTTTATAGAGAAAAGTTGATAAAGAGTCACTCTGAATAACTTCTTCATCTATGTGACTTTTAAAGAACTGTCCATATCTCTATATATGTGCTTGCAGCTTCATCGCTACCTGTTTGCCACTACTTCCCATCTGCATGGTACTTCCAAGTTGAGCTAAAGAATAGTCACTCTGAATAACTTTTCCTGCTTGACTGATTGGAATCCCTGTTGTATTGCTGAACCCAAAGTCATAGGCCATCACTGCCCATCTCACTGACTTGTGCACTAACAACCCTCAGTCTCTGGTAGTACCGTTTCCCTTGGGTTTTCACTCACGTGATCAACAGTCCATGTACCATTCATAAACAATCGATCGCCCAGTTTCCTTCCACTTTGTTGGTACTTCTCTGCAATGATTCTTAGCTCCTTTTCTTCTTTGTGGCCGGCTCCCCTCCCCGCAGGGGCGGCCAACGACACCAGCGATCACATGCTGTGAAGTGTCGTCTGTTCCTTCGTGGAGGACCAGTTCTCCATTCTCCCTTTACTGCAAGGGAAAAGCTCCGTTGGTTCACCGGAGGGAAAAACCTCCCTTCCCCGTCCGGGAACCAGGCTGGCCTCCTCAGAGCAGAACTGCCAAACGACCCTCCCCGGACACCACGTGACCCCCTTTTATATGAGAGTCCTGGGTATTCCCAAGCAGGTTAATGATTGGCCGAGACTAGTATACAAACTACCTGCCACTCAAAATGGAAATTGACAACAGACAGGCCTGCTGTAATAGCACAAGCCTGTCTAAAATTACCTGGCACGAAAACTACCAAGAAGGGTCACCTACCTAAAAGTAGGTGCCCGCTACATGTTTAAATCTGCTGGGCATTGAATTTATCAATTTTTTTTTTTTTTTTTTAAGTTATCTTTATTGTAATTTTAGGGTGAGAACAAAACAATACAGAGCCTATTGGGCATACCCAGAATTTATCAATTTTAAAAAGTTTCAGTTGGATGTTTAGACTGGACACAGTGAATAACTGCAGGTACTGACCTTTCTATACCTTGAAGAAACCTTGTTGCCAACTTAAAGATGCATTAAAAACACAAACAAATCAAGTATTTTAAATACTTAGTTGCAGAATTTTAAATTTCTGTAAAAAAAATCACCTACAATGTGCTTTTAAACCTGCAAGGGAATGTGATCACTCTGGGAAGAGTTGATTCACTAGAAAAGTGACAGTTCCCCCTTCCCCTGTCACACAATAGCTCTCTCTTCTGGAATTGTCTTCTTACTGTCTGTGCTGGCCCAGTTCCTCCAATCCTCTCCTTACCTTCTACGGTTGGGACGGAAGGTATTCAGACCCCCTTACATTTTTCACTCTTTGTTATATTGCAGCCATTTGCTAAAATCATTTAAGTTAATTTTTTTCCTTATTAACCAGGAAAAAATGACGGCGGGGCGGTGTAGCTCTTATGTGACGGCAGCACAGAACGGCTGCTCTCGCGCGCCCGCGCACCGCGGCGATCGTGGCCGCACTGTGTTGCTAGGACACGGTGCGACACCGATCTTTGTAAAGAGCCGCGTCCGCGGCTCTTTAACCATGTGATCGGCTGTGTCCAATCACAGCCGGTCACATGTAAGCACGGAGATGCCGGTAATCGGCTCTCCTTGCCTCACACTGACAGAGTGTGAGGAGAGGAGAGCCGATCAGCGGCATCTCTTTACAGAGGGACAGCTAGGGAAGTAATCAGGGCACTGATTATCAGTGCCCTGATTACAAGATTTAAATAAAGTGCCACAAATAAAGAAAAAACCTTGCCCACCAATGCCAGCATACAGTGCCCACCAATGCCAGTGATCAGAGCCCACCAGTGGCAGCAATCAGTGCCCACACTGCCCACAAGTGCCACAAATCAGTGCCCATTAGCCATGTCAGTCAGTGCTGGCAATTAGTGCCGCCTATAAGTGCTGCCCATCATTGCCCATCACTGCTGTCCATCATTGCCACCCATCAGTGCCCATCTGTACCACCTATCCATGCCGCCTATCCGTGCCCACCATTGCCGCCTCTCAGTGCCCGCCACTGCTGCCTATCAGTGCCCATCAGTGCCACCTAACAGTGCCCATCAGTGCCGCCTATCAGTGCTCATAAATGCCACATATCAGTGCCACCTATCAATGCCCATAAGTGTGGCATATTAGTGCCTCCTCATCAGTGCCACCTCATCAGTGCCCATAAGTGCTGCCTCATCAGTGCCCATAAGTGCCACCTCATCAATGCCTACCAGTTCAGCCTATCAGTGCCCATCAGTGCCGCCTCATCAGTGCACATCAGTGAAGGTGAAAAATTACTCAAATATAAAGCTCTATCTGTGTGAAGAAAATGATAAAAAAAATTGTTTGGGACAGTGTAGTATGACTGCGCAATTGCCATTCAAAGTGCGACAGCGCTGAAAGCTGAAAAATGGCTTGGGCAGGAAGGGGGCGTTCGTGCCTGGTAGGCAAGTGGTTAGTGTACACACAGCACCCCATATTGACAGAAAAACACAGAATTGTTGACATTTTTGCAGATTTATTAAAAAAGAAAAACTCAAATATCACATGGTCCTAAGTATTCAGACCCTTTGCTGTGACACTCATATTTAACTCAGATGCTGTCTATTTCTTCTGATCATCCTTGAGATGGTTCTACATCTTCATTTGAGTCCAGCTGTGTTTGATTATACTGATTGGACTTGATTAGGAAAGCCACACACCTGTCTATATAAGACCTTACAGCTCACAGTGCATATCAGAGCAAATGAGAATCATGAGGTCAAAGGAACTGCCTGAAGAGCTCAGAGACAGAATTGTGGCAAGACACAGATCTGGCCAAGGTCACAAAAAATTTCTGCTGCACTTAAGGTTCCTAAGAGCACAGTGGTCTCCATAATCCTTAAATGGAAGACGTTTGGGACGACCAGAACCCTTCCTAGAGCTGGCCGTCTGGCCAAACTGAGCTATTGGGGGAGAAGGGCCTTGGTGAGTGAGGTAAAGAAGAACCCAAAGATCACTGTGGCTGAGTTCCAGAGATGCAGTCGGGAGATGGGAGAAAGTTGTAGAAAGTCAACCATCACTGCAGCCCTCCACCAGTCGGGGCTTTATGGCAGAGTGGCCCGACGGAAGCCTCTCCTCAGTGCAAGACACATGAAAGCCCGCATGGAGTTTGCTAAAAAACACCTGAAGGACTCCAAGATGGTGAGAAATAAGATTATCTGGTCTGATCAGACCAAGATAGAACTTTTTGGCCTTAATTCTAAGTGGTATGTGTGGAGAAAACCAGGCACTGCTCATCACCTGTCCAATACAGTCTCAACAGTGAAACATGGTGGTGGCATCATCATGCTGGGGGGGGTGTTTTTCAGCTGCAGGGACAGGACGACTGGTTGCAATCGAGGGAAAGATGAATGCGGCCAAGTACAGGGATATCCTGGACGAAAACCTTCTCCAGAGTGCCCAAGACCTCAGACTAGGACGAAGGTTTACCTTCCAACAAGACAATGACCCTAAGCACACAGCTAAAATAATGAAGGAGTGGCTTCGCAACAACTCCATGACTGTTCTTGAATGGTCCAGCCAGAGCCCTGACTTAAACCCAATTGAGCATCTCTGGAGAGCCCTAAAAATGGCTGTCCACCAACGTTTACCACCCAACCTAACAGAACAGGAGAGGATCTGCAAGGAGGAATGGCAGAGGATCCCCAAATCCAGGTGTCAAAAACTTGTTGCATCTTTCCCAAAAAGACTCATGGCTGTATTAGATCAAAAAAGTACTTCTACTAAATACTAAGCAAAGGGTCTGAATACTTAGGACCATGTGATATTTCAATTTTTCTTTTTTAATAAATCTGCAAAAATTTCAACAATTCTGTGTTTTTCTGTCAATATGGGGTGCTGTGTGTACATTAATGAGGAAAAAAATGAACCTAAATGATTTTAGCAAATGGCTGCAATATAACAAAGAGTGAAACATTTAAGGGGGTCTGAATACTTTCCGTCCCCACTGTACATAACATATTATGTAGCTGTGATGGCACGAATTAACTCATGAAGTTCATTCATGCCCAAGAAAAAATTGCAAATATGTTTCTCCTGGTTTGCACCTACAGTGTCTAGGGGAGGTTGATGACATAATCCTTTAGGTGAAATCTTGGGAAATGCACTGTGCTGGAATGTCTTTTTGTGGGATTTGGGGCATTATTATTATTATTATTATTATTATTATACACGATTTATATAGCGCCAACAGTTTATGCAGCGCTTTACAATGTAGAGGGGAGACAGCACAATTACAGTACAGTTCAATGCAGAAGGGACAGGAGGGCCCTGCTCATAGAGCTTACATTTTAAAGGGAGGGGGTAGTGATACAAAAGGTAATAGCTGCGGGGGATGGTGGTGGCTCGGGGACAGTTGTTAGGTGGGTGTGGGATAGGCTTCTCTGAATAAATTAGTTTTCAGGGATCCCCTAAAGGTGGACAGGTTAGGGACTGATCAGACATACAGGGGCATGAAATTCCAGAGGATGGGAGAGGCTCTGGAAAAGTCCTGAAGGCGAGCATGGGAGGAGGTAACAAGGGAGCTAGAGAGCAGGAGGTCCTGGGAGGAGTGGAGGGGACGATCTGGGTGACATCTGCAGATGAGGTTGGTGATGTAGCTGGGGGCGATGTTGTGGATGGCCTAGTATGTTGTGGTTAGTATTTTGAATTTTATATAGTGTATATATATATATATATATATATATATATATATATATATATATTTATGCCCCGTACACACGGTCGGATTTTCCGATGGAAAATGTCCGATCGGAGCGTGTTGTCGGAAATTCCGACCGTGTGTGGGCTCCATCGGACATTTTCCATTGGATTTTCCGACACACAAAGTTGGAGAGCAGGAGATAAAATTTTCCGACAACAAAATCCGTTGTCGGAATTTCCGATCGTGTGTACACAAATCCGACGGACAAAGGGCCACGCATGCTCAGAATAAATAAAGAGATGAAAGCTATTGGCTACTGCCCTGTTTATAGTCCCGACGTACGTGTTTTACGTCACCGCGTTTAGAACGATCGGATTTTCTGACAACTTTGTGTGACCGTGTGTATGCAAGACAAGTTTGAGCCAACATCCGTCGGAAAAAATCCATGGATTTTGTTGTCGGAATGTCCGAACAAAGTCCGACCGTGTGTACGCCCTATTAGTGTTACTAAACCCTAAACCTAGTAACATGAAAATTGTTCATACTGCAACTATATACCTTTTTGGATGATCTGTATACATGATCTATATACATGATAAACTGCACAGTTTCTCCAGTGCTGAGAGTTCAGGTAGGAGGAGATTTCCACTACAGCCTGTATACACGCCCACATGTGTGATGTCAATATCATGTGACCTGGCTAGCTCTGAGAACAAATAAATGTTCTCTCCAGCATAAAAGACAAAACTGAGCATGTGCAGGTTGGCTACCCTGCCTGTGTTAGCTGGCCTTCCACAGATAGACCGTGCAGGAGGGAAGGATCTGTGCATACAGGATAAAACAGCCTTTTTACACAATGCAGAGGAATAGCCCCTTAAGTTCCACAGTGAGTATAACAAGCATGCTATGCTGCATATACAGACTGATTTTACTGTTGTGGGTTTAGTAACACTTTTAAGCATTTCCTGGCATCTTGCTGTGGGAAGGTCAAACTTGGTTCTTCTTCATTCTATACTACCTATAGCTGAAGAGGAGAGAGAAGCTCTATTGAGAGTATTATTATCTCTTCTAATAGGAGAAGTTCCCCATGACTGGTGGACAGCTAATATAGTACCTATCCACAAGAAGGGCAGCAAAGTAGAAGCTGGCAATTACAGGCCAGTGAGTTTACAACTTGCTGGACCCAAAGCAGCATGGCTTTACTGAGGGCAGATCATGTCAGACTAATCAGATTTATTTTTTTGACTGTATTACCAATGTTTTGGACCAGGGTGGTTCTGTGGACATAGCATATCTTTATTTCAGGAAGGCATTTGATACAGTTCCATATAATAATCTAATACAAAAGTTGTACAAGCTAGGACTTAACCCTTGGGTGGTTCAGTTGGCTAAAGGATAGATACCAGTGTGTGGTTGTAAATGGGGTTCACTCAGAACAGAGAGCAGTCACCAGTGGTGTACCACAAGGCTCTGTACTGGGTCCTGTTCTATTTAATCTCTTTCTAAGTGATATAAATAAAGGTTTGTTGGGCAAGCTATGTCTTTTTGTTAATGATACAAAGGTGTGTAATAGGTTTGATATCCCTGGAGGTGTCTGTAACATGGAACATGATTTGGCATTGCTGGAAGATTGATCAAAGCAGTAGAAACTGCACTTCAATATTTCTAAATCTAAAATAATTCACCTAGGGAAAAAGAATCCCCTGAGGAAGTACAAGATTGGGGATACAGTGTTAGCCAGCACTACAGAAAAAAATAAGGGGTACTTATTTCAGATGATTGCAAAATGAGCAAACAGTGTGACCAGGCAGTGGGAAAAGCGAATAGAATTCTAGGATGCATCACTAGAGGGATCACCAGTAGGAGAAAGGAGGTCCTGATTCCCCAATATAGAACTTTCTGTATAGTGATCAGGTGAGATGTAAAAAGCATCTAGCAAAGTTGAATTTTTATTTCCTACAAAGGCCCCCAGACATGTTTCCCTGCAGAAATTGTGTAAAGAACTGGGAAAAAAAATACTAGGAACAGGGTGGTATATGTACACTAAATATGTACAGTAAATCCAATTTAAGTATAGTCATTTGAGCTAAGGGAAAAACACACATAATAGATCCTATACCTGTAAAATAATTTTCTGCACATCCATATTGTATTAATATCACTTTATTCTATACAGGATGAGTCTATTTACTATATTTCACCTTCAGACAGTCTGGCAAGAAATCTGGGCCAGTTAACACCAAAGCGCCTGCTTGAGTGGGCCACAATTGTACTATATGAGCAATCATAAGATAATGAACCTACCTACAAATGTAACCCCCATATTAAAGTGTTTCTAAAGTCTCCAAGTTTTCTACCTTTGTGCATTCTTTACATCAAGGTAAAAAACTTTCTCTGTTTAGCAGCCCCCCAGCTTCTCCTAATACGTACCTGAGCCCCATCAAGATCCAGCGATATGCACAAGAGCCCGGGCTCTCCCTCCTCATCGGCTGAGACAGTAGTGGGAGCCAATCACAGGCAGTGAGCCAATGAGGAGAGAGAGGGGGCGAGACTGGACTGTGAATGGACACACAGAGCAATGGCTCGGGAGTGAGCCTGCTTGGGTGCTCCCATTGCGAGCTGCTTGCTCTGGGGGGCAGGAAGGAGGGGCCAGGAGCACCGGCAGGGGACCTGAGAAGAGGAGGATTGGTGCTGCCCTGTGCAAAACCACTGCACAAAGCAGGTAAGTATAACATGTTTGTTTTTTTAGGTTTTTTTAATTGCCTTTATTATCACTTTAAGATTAGTAGTCTTTGGTATTTATAGAACGTTTTTTGTTTGTTAGTGTTTTCGGTGGATTTGTATTATATTCAGTTAGTTATCATTTTAAGAAAAATTAACTTAAGTACAATTAATTTTCTGTGCACTTTATAAGGTCTTCAAATCAAATATCTTAAACCCTTAATACATAAGGAGCTCGGCCCCTAATCTACACGTATGGCACCGGACACATGGATTTCAATGGGTTTTTTTGGGTTTTTTTTTGGAAGCACATGATTAGAGCCTGTGGCTCTAATTGGCTTCAAAAAAAGGGTGGGCTCGGGGCGCAGAGCACTGCGCCCTGAGCTCACCCAGTTGTTTGACAATAGCGAATTATTATTCAGTATTGTCTTCCTGATTCTCCTCCCGGCCAATATCAGGAAGCGTGTCTTAAGACCCGATTGGCTGAGAGGAGAAGCATCTTTATTGGTTGCCGAGGAGGAAGCTGCCGAGGAGGAGGAGACCAAGGGGAAGCTGCTATGAAGCCTCCGAGAAAGAGGGGATGCAGGAAGGAGCCAAAGCTGCCTGCGACCTAGATGGTGTAAGTGCGGGGCTGGCAGGGGTTGGTGTTTTGATGGACGAACAGGCGGGTAGCTCCAAAAAAAAATGGAGTACCAGCTGCCCATGCTTAAACCCCAATTTCTTTTCTAAATTGGTAAGGTTTTGACTATCATTGGACTGGAAACTTCCACAGTGAGGATGCAGACAGCAGTAAAAACCTGTCAAAGGTTCTAACCTTCCCATGCTCCACTAAAAAAATCATTTGCATCATCCTGCATTCCTGTTGAGGGGATTAATCCTCACTTTGGTGTCCGTTCATGAAGCAGTGAAAAATTTCACTGCTCCATTCCCTGGCATTCTCAGAGGAGATCGTTCTCCTCTGGATGCCTCTTTATAAAGTGGAGTAGATCGCTTCTCCTTTGGAGGAGTGAAGCGATCTACAAACACTTCAAACAGTGGGGAATGGCCCCTGATACTGGAATCTCGTGAGACTTTATAAGATTACAGTACCAGAAATTCACTGAAACACTGAGATGTCCGTTTACTAAGCAGTGATAAATTATCACTGCTCAGTACACGGACACTCCCAGAGGAGACCGCCCACCTAGTAATAATATATTTGTCCTCTCACACAATATATACATATATATATATACACACACACACACTATATATACATATATAAACACATACAATATATATATATACACACACACATTCTCGCTCTCTCTCGCTCTCTCGCGCTCTCTCTCTCTCTCTCTCTCTATATATATATATATATATATGACATGGCAGGGGGACATGGTTACTGTCTTGGGGGGTCTGAATGAGGAAGTCAAAAATCTTCCTCCTCAGATCCCCCCGGGATTCTCTCTTCATTCCCTGATTCTTCACCTCTGAGCTGGTGAATCGGGGAGTGTGAATTCTGACACAGATCACCAGTGAAGTGCTGAGATTGCAGCTTTGTAAACTGTCCCTCTCTGTGCCAGTCAATCACAGCTTCTCAGTGTGTGGAGATCATCGGAGGAGAACATGTTCTCCCCCAATCATTCCTGTTTCTAAACCGTTATTGGACTGTGATCACAGTTTCATAAACGGACACCTTTATGTGCTGTCTGTCAAAAAGATAGGAAACGAGGGCTAAAATTTCCAGTGGGAACACATGCATTAATTACATGAGAAGTTCTAACTCATCCCCCCCCAATTTTTTTTTAAGTTTGGCTTCAAAACTTTCAAAATAAAATATAATACAGGTTGATTAACAGCAGTTGATTCCTCGCGTTGTGGCATTCACTAATGACTTGAATATTAGAATTGATTCATTCTAGGACATTTGGGAATAAGGTCTCATGCACACAGGATGTTTATTTAACTCTCCTGGAAGCCAGCAGCGTTTTTGCAGAAAAAAATGCCTGACGCTTGCACAAGCTTTTAGGGGCTTTTACAAGCTTCAAGCTCTTGGGCATTAATTTATTTCATTGGCTAGAATAAATAATTTATTCTGGCCATTGAAATTAAAGAATGCTTAAGCACTAAACGCACCTAGCGTTTAGGCACATTTAGCAGCTTTTAGAAGCATCATGCGATTTTTTTTTTTTGCCCAGACTCTGCTAGTCCTTGACACACTGGCAGTGGGTTTTTTCCCTGCCTCCAAACTCTCCTACCACTAAATGCTGCTAAAAGCCTGTGTGTGCTTGGACACATAGGCTAACACGCAGGGAGTTTAGAGGCAGGGAAAAAAACGCCAGATGCCCCTAGGAACAGCTGTAAAAACTGCTTGGGGTCCAGGTGTTTGCTTACTGAAGGTGATCAATTTCACTGAGACTATTAATAACGTGTTTGCAGTATTGTCATATTGGGCTTTCTTTAAAGATAAAAAACAAACAAATGATGGCTATAGTTTTTGTAATCAAGAGCAGAGACAAAACTTTATCTTTTAAAAATAGAACCTTAAACAACTTGTCAAATTACGTTCAAATATTACCTTTGAATCTTGTATTGTTTTTGTATTTTATTATATTCATATGATACACGGGCTAATTTTCTGTAATCAAAAACTGTTGATGTAATGGCTGTTTTAGCAAGATAAGATAAACTTAAGTATGCTATGAAACCTATGCTCATACATAATGTATTTATTGGACATTATAGCAGTCGGTGCACAATGTTCTAGGTAGTAAACTGATCTGTTGCTTATGTGTTTCAGTAAATTAATGCATTGCGAACCAGGCCTGATGCAGGCGAACATTGTATTTGTAAAAGTCAATAGTTATTGATTTCGGTGTAAAATTATTGACAATTTTAAATCACGCTACTTTTGTAGCAGGGTTTATGTGTATAGGTCTGGCTTTAATTGTCACTGTCTGTCTACAAACAATATTGCTGTCGTGCGTGGTTCTATGCATATTTCTGTTTCAAGTAACGGGTGCGTAAAAATTGGTCTTTGGGTATCGGTGGTGCCTTCCCACCATAACCCTATAGAGGTAATCTTGATGAAAGCAAGAATTGGTCTCACTTTAAAAAAATTGCAATGATATGCACCCGTCAAACAGGTGCAGAAAAATTACTCTTTGGATGTCGGGGGCACCTTCCCACTGTAACCCTATAGAGGTACTCTTGATAACAGCAAGAATTGTCCTTGCTATAAAAAATTGCAATGATATGCACCTGTCAAACAGGTGCAGAGAAATTGGTCTTTGGGTGTCGGTGGTGCCTTCCCACTGTAACCCTATAGAGGTACTCTTGATGTAAGCAAGAATTGGCCTTGCTGTAAAAAATTGCAATGATATGCACCTGTCAAATAGGTGCTGAAAAATTGGTCTTTGGGTGTTAATTGTGCCCATGAAACCTATACCAAAAACATTCTTCCAAATGAAATGATTGAACACCCTCAAAGCTAGGCAGCCTCGAAGTCCTGCAGAGATTCCACATCCCAAAAAATTTAATCAGTGATATCGGCATCAGGGGCTTCATAGTTGGTAATCCAGGACTGATTCATTTTTATAAAAGTCAAATGGTCCACAGAGTCTGTGGACAGACGCGTTCTATGATCAGTAACGAAACCTTCTGTAGCACTGAATGCCCGTTCTGAAAGTACACTGGATGCAGGGGAGCCCAACAACTCGGTAGCATGCTGGGCAAGTTCTGGCCAGTGGTCTATTCTCATGACCCAGCAAGTCAGTGGATCATCAGCTGGAAAGCTCTCCATCTTTGTTTTGGCCCCGGGGTAATCGTCCACCATGTGATGCATACGCTGCCAATGGGATGTGGAAGCTGAAAGCCCTGGGCGGCAAGGACTAAAAAAATTCCAAAATGCCTCACTTAGACGGACGCCTTCTCCAACGTTCCTCTCTTGACCAACAGAAGACTCAAAACAATGTTTTTCACCACACTGTAACCTGCTGGAGTCAGGAAAAATGTTCAATAAAATCTTCTTTAACATGTCCTCAAGAGATTTTATCTTCTGCACTCTCTGTGGGGACGGGATGAGTTCTGAGACCTTCTCCTTATAACGGTGGTCAAGAAGGGTTGCCAACCAGTAATTATCCTTCTCATTTATGTCACGTATTCTTGGGTCCTTTCGCAGGCTTTGAAGCATGAGGTTGTCCATGCGCCTCAAATTTGGCAAGGCTTGAGATGCAGACTCCTCGGGGTCACTCAGGATGACAGCATCTGGAACTTCCTCCTCCCAGCCATGTACTACTCCCAAGGGTCCTGGGGTTGGAAAGCGATCACTTACAGATTGACACATGTCTTCCTCTTCTTCAAAGCCTATGAAAGTGCCAGAATCCTCCACTTCATCCTCCTCCCCTCTCTCCTCCTGCGTGTTCTGTGACATAGGAATGATGGTGTCTGGATAAAGTTGGGCCTTGAGAGGAAAGGAAGTCCTCTTCCTCCTGCTGCTCTGCCTCCAGTGCCTGGCCGATAATGCCACGCAGAGTCTGCTCCAGCAGGAACACATCAGGGATTGTGTTACTGATGCATGCACTTTTACTGCTCACCATCCTTGTGGCCTCCCCAAATGGTGACAATACATTGCATGCATCCTTAATGATCAGCCATTGGCGTGGGGAAAAAAAGCCAAGGTGGCCTGAGCCTGTTGTTGTGCCGTACTGGCACAGATACTCATTGATGGTCCTCTGCTGCATGTATAGCCGCTGCAGCATTCCCAAAGTTGAGCTCCACCTGGTGGGCATGTCGCAAATCAGGCAGCTTACGGGCAGGTGGAATTCCTGCTGAATTTTAGCCAGCCGAGCACTGGCTCTGTATGACCGCCTGAAATGGCTACAGACTCTTCTGGCCTGTTTTAGTAAATCTTGCAACCCTGGGTACGTACTTAGGAAACGCTGCACCACCAAATTGAGGACATGTGCCAGGCATGGCACGTGTCAACTTTCCCTGTCTAAGGGCGGACAGGAGGTTTGAGCCATTATTGGACACCACCATTCCTGGCTCCAGCTGACATGGTGTGAACCACCTCTGAGCCTGTCCCTGCAGAGCTGGAAGAATCTCTGCTCCAGTGTGGTTCCTGTCCCCTAAGCACACCAGCTGAAGCACTGCATGGCACCTTTTAGCCTGGCTCTGGGAATAGCCCTTTGAATGCTTAGGGGGTACTTGATGTTCATAGGACAATTCTGCAGTGGAGGGCATGGAGATGGCAGAGGAGGGGGAGGGGGTAGAGCTCACAGGTCTAGCATCATTACCACCAGCTGTATGGAGACGTGGGAGCACAACAAGCTGCAGCACCGAGCCCTGTCCTGCATCCTTTCGAGTTGCAAGCAGCGTTACCCAATATATTGTCCCTGCCCATGCTTGCTGGACCACGTGTCAGCAGTAAGGTGGATTTTACAGCTGACTGCCTTGCCCAATGATGCCAGAATATATGATGGTAGAGAGATGGAACGGCCTTAAGTGAAAAGTAGTAGCGACTGGGAACCTGCCATTGTAGTATAGCACATTGTGCGAACTCACGGAAGGGGGCAGAATCCACCAGGCTGAAAGGCAGAAGTTGGAGAGCCAACAGCTTTGACAAGCTTGCATTCAGACGCTGGGCATGTGAGTGGCAGGGACTGTATTTTTTTTCCGCTGAAGCAGATGGGGAAAAGAAATGTGCAGAAGTATACCGCCCTTTTCCAACATGGCAGTTATCCTGTGATTCCGGATGTTTACATCCAAAAAACACGGGATCACGCAGCACCATGCCCCGGCTGTGCTGCAGCGGCGTCATTTGTTGGGCTGTCATAGACAGCGGGACGTGCCACATCATCACGTTGACGCGGCACATTCCTTTTCCATACCATATAAAGGGACGGCAAATGGCGCCATTCTTCCCCCTGGTATCGAGCCGAAGGGGGTTATCATTGAGTGGAGATTTTCCATCTTATGGTTTGGTCCGGTTTTTGGATATACTCCTGCACCCTCCCTATAAAAAGTAAGTCTCTGGCCTCTCCCTCAGAGGAACAACCGAGCATTTAGGGGGGTATTCTTTGGAGCATATACATATATGGGGGGGGGTTCTCACTATCCCTATTATTATATATATGTTTATACAGCTATCGCGTTATGGTTTTTTGGAATGCCAGTATTGGGATCTACATAGTATCCAGCCGTCTTGTAGAGGATGTTGGGCAGCTTTGGTCAATGGAAGACTTGAACCTTTCTCACTCTGACACTGGGAATGCATCAGCTGTTATTTACTAAATGCATAGAAAAATGTAAGCGGTTTGGCAGATGTCCATTCACAATAAATGGGATACCTATATGTAGCCTATAACTTTTTTACTTTGATTTCCCCTAGATTGTGATACAATTTCCCTGAGGAAGACTCGCTTGAATAATATATGTTAAAATGCGTCAGAATTCTGCTACTTGACGCCACCTTTTTTGCACTGATGGTGATTGTTTCTTGTTGTAAGCTGTATCACTCTCTAAAATCTTCTTCAAATATGCAATGTGTTATTTAATATTATGTATTGTCTACAACACTATGAAGTTTAATTAATTATTGTTCCATGTATTTATATCTATATTTATAATAAATTATTTTTTTTACTTTTACAACCATTTGAGTCACCATATTTTTTTTTTTTTTTTTACGCACAAAATTATATGGCATTAAACTGTCAGTAACGCACGCAAAACTATATGGCGTTAAACTGGCAGTAACGCCCAAAAAACTATATGGCGTTAAACTTGCAGTAACGCACGCAAAACGATATGGCGTTAAGCTGGCAATAACGCACACAGAAGTAGATGGCCTTAAACTGGCAGTAACGCACACAGAAGTAAATGGCGTTTAACTGGCAGTAGCGCACACAGAAGTAAATGGCGTTAAACTGGCAGTAACGCAATCAAATAGACGGTGTTCGACCGTCACTACACTGACGCTATCTGAACTGTCCCTACTCTAGCTATACACTAATGTCAAGATTACTGACACGGTCTCACTACACTTCACTGAAACTATATGAGCTGTCCCTACTCCACACTAATGTATGTATGAATGACACGGTCTCACTATACTACAGTGAAACTGTGAGCTGTCCCTACTCTAGCTGCACGCTATGCAAAGCTGAATGATGGTCCTCCTCACTACACTCACACTATCCCTAGACTGACACTAAACTAATATTCTACACTGACAATTGAAGCAAAATAGCACAGTATAGTACACAAAGTAACTAATAGCACTGAACAGAGCCCTGTTCTATCTCTCTCCACGCCGAAATCACACTGAAAATGGCTGCCATTAAAAGAATACTGATACTGTGGGGCGGGAATGAGCCATGATTGGATAAAGTCATGATGACAGTGTCCAATCATGACTCTGACACTGCTTCAGCCAATCAGGACTTGCAATGCACTGTTCAGCGCCGCAATTGTGGTCCGTTCGGGGGCCAATCAAATGGTCGAATGACCCGTTTGTTCGGCTGTTCGCCAAACAACCGAACAAAGAAAGTTCGGCCCCAACTTATGCTTGGGCCGAACCGTTCGCCCATCCCTAGTTAGCAGGTGTTAGCGGACACATGTACACTGACACCTGGCGCTCCATAGAGAGTAATGGATGGTCCAATCAGGTCTGCTTGAGAAAATTACAGGTCAGACTCAATTGGCCAGTCACTGTGAAATGGGCCTATATGTGCATAAGTTTATTTTTATTAGCTTACTGTTCACAGGTGCTAAGAGAAGTGCCTCATATGTCACACCAAACTGAACAAGGCATGCAAGTCTGCTTCTGCACATCCAACCTTAGGCAGTTATGAACACTTTTTATGACTGTTATAAAGTTAAGTGCTACATACATGCCTTAGTTTGTAAGTTAAAAGGGAACTTTAGACATTGAGGGTTTTTTTATATTTTTTGGATAGCTTGGGATACAGTGTGGAAGGGTCAGAACCTCTGTCAGGTTTTTGTTCTGTAAAACAAGGGTTAGAAAATATTACCAAATGTAGGAAAGTTCCACTCGTTACAGATGTAAACAATATTGGTGATAACTGCATCATTTTCCATTTCACGTCACTCCCTGTTTCGGTGACAATTCCCAAACAGGGACACAGATAGCAATAAAAACCTCACAGAGATTCTAACCCTTAAAAATGTTACCAAAAACATTAGAATGGTTGTATACCGCTGGACATTTTTTTTTCTTCCCACAAGATAAACATACTGGCACATTTCGTGAAACTTACCTGAAAACGTAGTTGTTCCAGCGACGCGATGTCAGCGATGTAGCCGCTTCCATTTTCACCCGTCTTGCTTCCGGGTTCACGGGCTCTGGCTCTGTGATTGGCCGGAGCTGCGATGATGCGGGAGCTGCCCTTCAGGGCACAGGGCTCAGAAGGAACCGCACCCATGACCGTTCCTTCAGAGCGCATGCGCCAGTGATGTCACTGGCTGCATGTAATGTAAATATCTCCTAAATGGTGCAAGTTTGGGAGAAATTTACACTGCCTATAGGTAAGCCTTATTTTAGGCTTACCTTTAGGTAAATGTTAGCAGAAGTTTATGTCCTCTTTAACCATTTGCCGACCAGCCGCCGCAGTTTTACTGTGGCAGAATGGCACGGCTGGGCGAAACGACGTTATGTAAGCCGTTATGGAGCCGATGTGTCACGAGCAATCGCAGGAGCCCGGCGGTGGCCGCGACCGCCGGGCTCCTGCGATTGCTCGTGACACACCGAGAACCGGGATCTGTGTGTGTAAACACACAGTTTCCAGTTCTCTGAGGGGAGAAGAGACAGATCGTTTGTTCATACAGAGTATGAACAGCGATCTGTCGTCTCCCCTACACAGTCCCTTCCCCCTCTCAGTTAGAACACACACTAGGGAACACAATTAACCCCTTGATCGCCCCCTAGTGTTAACCCCTTCCCTGCCAGTGACATTTTTACAGTAATCAATGCATTTTTATAGCACTGATCGCTGTACAAATGCCAATGGTCCCAAAAATGTGTCAAACTTGTCCGATGTGTCTGCCATAATGTCGCAGTCCCGATAAAAATCGCAGATCGCCGCCATTACTAATAAAAAAAAAATTAATAATAAAAATGCCATAAAACTATCCCCTATTTTGTAGACGCTATAACTTTTGCGCAAACCAATCAATATACGCTTATTGCGATTTTTTTTACCAAAAATATGTAGAAGAATACATATCGGCCTAAACTGAGGAAAAAAATTTTTTTTTTATATATTTTTGGGGGATATTTATTATAGCAAATAATAAAAAATATTGCGTTTTTTTTCAAAATTGTCGCTATATTTTTTTTGTTTATAGTGCAAAAAATAAAAACCGCAGAGGTGATCAAATACCACCAAAAGAAAGCTCTATTTGTGGGAAAAAAAGGACCTAAATTTTGTTTGGGTGCAACGTCGCACGCCCGCGCAATTGTCAGTTAAAGCGACACAGTGCCAAATCGCAAAAAGTGCTCTGGTCAGGAAGGGGGATAAAATCTTCCGGGGCTGAAGCGGTTAAAAAGGTTTTTGGTGGAATTCTACTTCATGTCACAATTGTATGGGTCAATTCTATAATGTCAAAGGGAGCCACACCCAAAAAAAAAAAAAAAAAGAATATGTTGGACAGTGTCATAGAAATGTATGTTTTTTTGCTAAATCCCGCCTTGCAGCGCAGTTTTAGGATAACAGTAAATTGAAAAAGATGTATAGGACATTACTACTCAAGGCAATACTACATAAGGTTGTCCCTTCTTTGTATTCCAAGTGGTAAATTTAAACTATATACTGTATACACTATATTACCAAAAGTATTGGGACGCCTGCCTTTACACTCACACAAACTTTAATGACATCCCAGTCCATAGGGTTCAATATTGCGTTTGCCCACCCTTTGCAGCTATAACAGCTTCAACTCTTCTGGGAAGGCTGTCCGCAAGGTTTAGGAGTGTGTCTATGGGAATGTTTGCTTGTTCTTCCAGAGGTCCATTTGTGAGGTCAGGCACTGATGTGGACGAGAAGGCCTGGCTCGCAGTATCTGCACTAATTCATGGACCTTGCTTTGTGCACTGGTGTGCAGTCATGTTGGAACAGGAAGGGCCAACCCCAAACTGTTCCCACAAAGTTGGGAGCATGAAATTGTCCAAAATGTCTTGATATGCAGATGCCTTAAGAGTTCCCTTCACTGGAACTAAGGGGCCAAGCCCAACCCCTGAAAAACAACCCCACACCATAACCTCCCCTCCACCAAATGATTTGGACCAGTGCACAAAGCAAGGTCCATAAAGACATGGATGAGTGACTTTGGGGTGGAGAAACTTGACTGGCCTGCCCTCAACCCAATAGAACACTTTTGGGATGAATTCGAGTGGAGACTGCAAGCCAGGCCTTCTTGTCCACATCAGTGCCTGACCTCACAAAAGGGCCTCTGAACGAATGGTCAAACGTTCCCCTAGACACACTCCTAAACCTTGTGGACGGCCTTCCCAGAAGAGTTGAAGCTGCAAAGGGTGGGCCAACTCAATATTGAACCCTACGGACTAATGCCCCGTACACGCGATCGGACTTTCCGCCAACAAAACCATGAATTTTTTTCCAAAGGTTGTTGGCTCAAACTTGTTTTGCATACACACGGTCACACAAATGTTGGCCAACAATCACGAACGTGAGAACGTGGTGACGTACAAGACGTACGACGAGCCGAGAAAAAGGAAGCTTAATAGCCAGTGTGGCTCTTTCTGCTTGATTCCGAGCATGCGTGAACTTTTGTGCGATGGACTTGTGTACACACGATCGGACTTTCCGACAACAAAGTTTTGTTGGCAGGAAATTTGAGAACCTGCTCTCAAACATTTGTTCGCGGAAAGTCCGACAGCAAATGTTCGATGGAGCATACACACGATCGGACTTTCCGACAATGAGCTCACATCCAACATTTCCCGTCGGAAAATCCGACCGTGTGTACCCGGCATAAGACTGGGATGCCATTAAGTTCATGTGCATGTAAAGCAGGTGTCCCAATGCTTTTGGTAACATAGTGTATCTTTTTATGTGAAATGTCTATATCATTTCAGTCCAGATCAATGTTGTAATGATCATTGGCACCACATATTGTTGATGCCTCTCTTCCCTCCAGTCCAATTATGTGTAATGTTTATTCTAGACAATTCTGTACCCTATGCTTTATGAAAATAAAATATAAACACATTAAAAAATACCTAGGGTTTGTGGGTGTACAGTCTCATTTTACACAAGCTTGAAGAATATAAACTTATAGAATGTCCATAAATACAAAATAAAATGTTGGTGCATATTTCTGCATTTGGTTTGTTTCCTCCTGACTGTGCCTATCACATACATGGTCCAATCCTTGCATATTATGAAGATAATTGACAACCTATGGCTCCTGATTTTACAGTAAATCATTTCAATATTTATACTTTGAACATATTCACCTCAAAGCCTTAACGCTGTTGCTAGAGGCTTTTACAGTTCAAACAAATAGATAGAATAATTTAGGCATTAGAATAATTGTGAAAAACAAGCTTTTGGTTCTGGATGTTCAGTGATGTACCATGTAAAATATAAACTCATAATGAAAACATTCATTTACTTACATGAAAATTCAGTAGGTCTCCCTCCAAGCCCACAATGCTTCACCCTCTGCCCATAGAAAAGGCCATACTGGATGTCTCCAATAAATTTCTGCAGCTCATCTCCTGTAGCATTTACTAGTAGGGCTCCGGTCTTGCACAGGACTGTTCCTTGAACCCACAGCTGAATGCCTAAAGATGCAGCTATTGCCAGAGCACAGGAGAAGCTCAGTACTCCAGCTAGGCAAAACAGAACTTTTTGTTGCAATTTAGGCATGACAGATCCTTTAGACATTGAACAGAGGCAGACTAACTATAATATCCCCACTGTTATATCATACAGAAGATCCCAAGCTGAATCTTGCAGGAGCATTACGCTTGCCATTTACTTTATCTTGCATACAAAAATCCCAGTTGATCATTTTAGCAGTTGGCATAATCAAGCTGTACAAACAGTATATCAGCAGAAAAGAGACCGATGAGACGCTGCTATGCCTTGTTCCTTTGTGAGGACTTGAGACAAAACCTCAGGACAGCAGATGGGAGCTTTCTGTAACCTAATAGATGCTTCCTCTAGAACACGAACCACATTCTGTCTGATTGGCTGAGATGAAATTCCAGAAATGGGCAATGTTCCCAATTTAATTGGATGTCTATTGGAAAATGCACAAATCGTTCTTGGGATTTCTCAGGAGATCCATAAATCCTAATGTGCAATTCTCTGTGTCCACTCATTTTCACTTCACAGCAGGTTATATTGATCCTTTATGTAAGCACTTGCAGAGTACACTACACCCTGTTATTTGCATTTCAACTCTCACCTCCATTATATATTATTTATATTGTGTATATAACTCAGAACGTCAGGTGGTTATATTACAAACTTGGGTGGAATTTGCACAATTTTAACATTTCAGTGCAATGAGTACTCTTAACGATTGGCAAATATTTAGTCGCCTTTTACCGTAAGTAGGATTTTGTGTAAGAATTGCCATCCAACCCAAGAGTTGATAGGTGATAACAAGGTTAATTTCCATGTTTAGAATTTGTACATTTTAAAGGACAGTGATTCACAAATATTTTACTGAAAAGTATGTTAATTAAAAATGTTTTTTATTTTTTTATGAAGCGGAGTTGTAATTATTAAAGTGATTGTAAAGTCTAGTTTAAAAAAAAAAAAAAGAAACATGTTATACTTACCTGCTCTGTGCAGCAGATTTGCACAGGGCAGCCTGGATCCTCCTCTTCTCGGGTCCCTCTTTGCTGGTCCTGGCCCCTCCCTCCTGTCAAGTGCCCCCCCACAGCAAGCAGCTTGCTATGGGGGAACCTGAGCCGAGCTGCACCTCCCTGTGTACATTCAGACATGGAGCTGCAGTTCGGCCCCGCCCCTCTCTCTCCTGATTAACAGCAGCGGGAGCCAATGGCGCAGCTGCTGTGTCTCAGCCAATCAGGAGGGAGAGTCCTGGACGGCCGAGGGACTTGTGGACATCGCTGGATAGAAATGGACTCAGGTAAGTATTAGTATACTTGGGATTCGCCCTGGGACTTTAAATGAGGTGAATATGGTAAGCCCAAAAACATATCATTATAGTAAAAAAGTAGATTTATTACAGTATGTTGCGCATATAAAACACAACAGGAATAAAAGCAGGCCAATAAAATATGCATACAATGTGAACATCGGTCAGTCCACATACTTTCTGGAACATGTGCCACTTTGGGATCACACAGATTTATTGCTATCTGTGCCCATATCTATGTAGTGGCCTCTGCTCCACTTTGGGAGTTTTTCCCATCGTGTTACCACTCATTTTGCACCGTCCCCCTGTATATCCAGCCCATGCATTCATGGTAGCTATCTCAATAGTCCGGTGGGTTACCCTCCAAATTTACATTTCTTCTGGTGGTTAAGGTTTTTTCCGTCTACCTAGTTGCCTTCCCCCTTTCCTTGCTTTATTCTCCCCCTCCTTGCTCTTTTCACACTCCCCTTCTCCCCCTCCCCCTTCTTTTCCCTCCCTCCTCAATTCCGTTCCTTTTTTCTCCCCTTTCTCCCCCCCTTCTTTCCTTCCCTCCCCTCCCCTTCCCCTGTGCCACCCTCCTCTTTTCTCCCCTCCCCTCCCTCCCTCTTCTCTCTCCCCTTATCTCCACTCCCCTCTCTCTCCTTTTACCTACTATTCCGGTTTCCTTCCTGCCCCTCCCCACCATACCACCCTTTTCCTCTCCCCCCCTCCTTGCCTTATCCTCCCTTCTGTTCCCCTACCTGCAATCCGGTTACTTTCTTCTTCCCCCTCCCCCCTTTCCCCCCCTCCTCTCCCCCTTGCCCCCCTTTTCCCCTCTTCTTCTTCTTCTTCTTTCTTTTCCCCCTGTTGTTCCCCCTCCCCCCCCTTCCCCCCTCCCCCTCTTTAGCACCCTGTTTTTTTCTCACACGCAATCACTGGTTCGGTCTACCCGTCACCCCACCACATCCTTGTATGTACCAAGTCTGTGTATTTTCTAAATTCTAAATTCCAATATTACTTTTTAATTAGAATCTGTTAATTACAATCCCCCTTGTCTGCTGCAGGGGGAATTGTTGGGTCCTATCGTTTGCTGGTCCTGTCCGAATGGGTGAGCTGGTCTTCTTATTTCAACATTAAATGTAACTCCTTGCTAAAAATTATATTGCTGTTCATTATGTTTTGTTTAAATGCATTATCTGTCTTATAGACCTTCCCTCCTGAAGAAGCGGTCTCTTGCTGCAAAACCGGTTGAGGATTTTATGTATACCCCTCTTCAACAGAAACTCTACGGGGGAACCCGTCAGTAGCTGGTTAATTGTGGTGTATACAATGCTTTTTTAAATACACTGTTTGTATATTTTTTCTGTTTGCATTAAATTTAATTTTATCATTTATTGATTGTTGTCCATTATCAAGTACCAAGATAGTCCATATAAAAAATTTTTCAGGCGTGGACACGCATGGGTCAGCATCAGCAACTGCCCCTGCGCCTCCACTTCCCCATTTCCTTAATCTCAACCTGAATGATGGTACTTTTACATGATTTACTTTTCCTTTCTATTTGAGGCTATACTCATTTATTGCCTTTCTGGAACATGGATGGGAGTTAGGCAAATAGGCAGCATGAAGTATGTAGAAGTCTCAGCCAATTACAGGGGAGGTGCCCCTGAACATGCTGGGATTGGCCTATATATATATATATCAGAGAACATGTAAGCTTTAGGTCCTTCCCAAATGGTAGAGTGCACAAGCCCTTACAAGGATCCACAAAAGTTGCAGCTGAACCAAACAGCGAGAGGTGGATGCTTTGGAAAGTGGTGGAGGTGGTTCCAACAGGAAAGAAGATTGGTGGTGGATATGCGAACCGATGATATAGCTCGACTTATAGAATAAATGGATATATAGGGATAGACTATGGAGGCTTATATCAATCAAAAAGCAAAAGATAAAAAAATCAAAATAACTATGGAGTCATAGGATGAAAAAGTCCTGCGTATTTCCTGTATATAAACTTATTTTGGAACATATGTTTGTCAAAATCTCCAAATGATACTATAAAATAGCCAACAGCAAAATCATGGTGGGACTGTCATCATATACAAGTTATTCTAATGATCAATCAAATCAGTGTGTTAAGAGAAATATGATATACAGTGGGGACGGAAAGTATTCAGACCCCCATAAATTTTTCATTCTGTTATATTGCAGCCATTTGCTAAAATCATTTAAGTTAATTTTTTTCCTCATTAATGTACACACAGCACCCCATATTGACAGAAAAACACATAATTGTTGACATTTTTTCAGATTTATTAAAAAAGAAAAACTGAAATATCACATGGTCCTAAGTATTCAGACCCTTTGCTGTGACACTCATATATTTAACTCAGGTGCTGTCCATTTCTTCTGATCATCCTTGAGATGGTTCTACACCTTCATTTGAGTCCAGCTGTGTTTGATTATACTGATTGGACTTGATTAGGAAAGCCACACACCTGTTTATATAAGACCTTACAGCTCACAGTGCATGTCAGAGCAAATGAGAATCATGAGGTCAAAGGAACTGCCTGAAGAGCTCAGAGACAGAATTGTGGCAAGGCACAAGGTTACAAAAAAATTCTGCTGCACTTAAGGTTCCTAAGAGCACAGTGGCCTCCATAATCCTTAAATGGAAGACGTTTGGGACGACCAGAACCCTTCCTAGAGCTGGCCATCCGGCCAAACTAAGCTATTGGGGGAGAAGAGCCTTGGTGAGAGAGGTAAAGAAGAACCCAAATATCACTGTGGCTGAGCTCCAGAGATGCAGTAGGGAGATGGGAGAAAGTTGTAGGAAATCAACCATCACTGCAGCCCTCCACCAGTCCGGGCTTTATAGCAGAGTGGGCCGATGGAAGCCTGTCCTCAGTGCAAGACACATGAAAGCCGCATGGAGTTTGCTAAAAAAACACCTGAAGGCCTCTAAGATGGTGAGAAATAAGATTCTCTGGTCTGATGAGACCAAGATAGAACTTTCTGGCCTTAATTCTAAGCGGTATGTGTGGAGAAAACTAGGCACTTCTCATCACCTGTCCAATATAGTCCCAACAGTGAAGCATGATGGTGGCAGCATCATGCTGTGAGGGTGTTTTTCAGCTGCAGGGACAGGACGACTGGTTGCAATTGAGGGAAAGATGAATGCGGCCAAGTACAGGGATATCCTGGACGAAAACCTTCTCCAGAGTGCTCAGGACCTCAGACTGGGCCGAAGATTTACCTTCCAACAAGACAATGACCCTAAGCACACAGCTAAAATAATGAAGGAGTGGCTTCACAACAACTCCATGACTGTTCTTGAATGGCCCAACCAGAACCCCGACTTAAACCCAATTGGGCATCTTTGGAGAGACCTAAAAATGGCTGTCCACCAACGTTTACCATCCAACCTGACAGAACTGGAGAGGATCTGCAAGGAGAAATGGCAGAGGATCCCCAAATCCAGGTGTGAAAAACTTGTTGCATCTTTCCCAAAAAGACTTATGGCTGTATTAGATCAAAAGGGTGCTTCTACTAAATACTGAGCAAAGGGTCTGAATACTTAGGACCATGTGATATTTCAGTTTTTCTTTTTTAATAAATCTGCAAAAATGTCAACAATACTGTGTTTTTCTGTCAATATGGGGTGCTGTGTGTATATTAATGAGGAAAAAAAATGAACTTGAATGATTTTAGCAAATGGCTGCAATATAACAAAGAGTAAAAAATTTAAGGGGGTCTGAATACTTTCCGTCCCCACTGTATGCCTCCAAAAAAGAGAGTAAACACGTCTAGTAGAAGTTCTGTAGAAGCTACCTTCCAAATGTTTTCTATACGTGGGAGAACCTTCCTTTTTGTGATCCACCGGAGCAGCAGCGTCTGCCTCTTGTAGACACGCTGCTTATAACTGTGTATGAACGCCCGCACATGCGCCATGTGGCCACTCTACGCGTGGTCACGCCCTTCCGTGTCATCGCCAACATGATGACGCATGATAGGAGGCATGCCAGATTAAGGAGTATTGTATATTGAGGGGCATGAACCCGTTCGGGTACCTCATCACTGCCACAACAGCACATGATGAGAAGCAGACCCAGTTATAGTTAGCTCATCGTTGTACTTGAAGGCCACAGTAGGATGCCCAGAGCTGCGAGTGCACGATGCCCCCCCCATGCCAGAGGTGGAAGGACGCCATGCATCCGCAGCCCACCGATGCATGATGATAAGCGGCAAATACAGGGGAAAGGAGCAATGTCCAGAGAAAATAAGGTGGGCATGCCCAATACCCTGCAATGCTGCACAACATAGGCCGCCCATCAATGATGGTAGGCCTTTGCGCGCCAGGCGGGGGCATATCAGGCCAGAAAAGGGAAAGAGAGCACCAAGCCATCAGCTTGTACAGAGGCAAGGTGTGTTTGGAAACATGGAAGCTCCGATTGCATAATTTGCTGTAGAGAAAAATAATAATAGTGATACAAAAAAATGATATATGCAGAACATTATGAGGATTTTGAACAAACACATTACATGGTCATAGATTGGCATGTATATAGAGAGAGATCATGGCTGGGACAGTGCACAAGATGCGCATCTGGAATGGTGACACAGGTCATAGAGGATAAAAATGATATCACCTAAAAAGAACAATGGCAAGGCAATTACATGAATATAAAAATGACAGGAACACATAGAAAAACAGTAACAAAAATTCCAACAATACACCAGTCATAAAGCAAAGTACCCATTCTCATAGAATATCCATGTGGCATAATGCAAGTATGTTTGTCAACACTGGCGACAATTGCCATAAAGATGTCTAATTGATTGAGAATGTAATATAGAATAGAATATGGCTAATGGATATGCCTGTTTCTAAAAACGTGTATAGAATAAAATATGGTTGATGGATATGCTTTATTCTTTGACAGGTATATCTCTGATCAAAGCATTGTATCATTCTTTTTCACACCCCCCTGAGATAAACCCTTCTAAGAAGGGGTGATAGCTCAGTTGGGTGTTAAGACCCGGAGGCATGGTGGCACCTAATTCTGCAATCCAACCTACTTCTCGTTGGAGTAGGAGTTTGTTCCAGTCTCCCCCCCGTTGGGATCTAACCGATCCAAGATGGTAAAGTGGATACAGGGAGAGATACCCTGGTGGTAATCTCTAACATGTCTCCCAAGGGGGAGGTCAGGATTGGCATTGGCCATGCTGGTAATATGTCTAGATGCCCTCTTCCAGAACTCGAGTTTGGTTTTCCCTACATAGAAGCTGTTGCATTGGTATGTCAGTAGGTAGATCACCCCTAAAGTTTTACAGTTAGCGATGTGTTTTGGTTTGTATAGCTTTCCATTCAGCAAAATTGTGTTAGGTTGTATGTTCATATACCTACAGTATGGACAGCCGCCACGTGACAAGATGCCTAATCTTTTACACGAATCTGACCTGAACGTTCCTACATATTCACTTCTAACCAGTTGATCCTTCAGGGACCTGGCTCTACGGTGGGTGATAGCCGGAGCTGTTGGTATGTGTGGACTGAGGGTGGGTTCGATTTGCAAGAGGTGCCAGTGTTTTTCTAAGATTTTTTTGACTGCCTTGTGTTGTTTATTATAAGTAGTAATGATTCTGGTGGTTTGTTTTTGAGTATCTTTTTGATTAGAAACAAACAATTCCTGTCGCATGTGCCCACGCGTACATCGGAAGGCCTTTTTGGGGCATGTCAAACAGTATCCTCGTACGAGGAGTCTGTCTCTGGGGAGATTAGCTTTGGAATTAAATTCTTTGTCTGTAAAGCAATTTCTCCTCAGTCTCAGATATTGACAATATGGAATGGATTGTATTAGTGGCTGAGGGTGTGCACTTGAAGCGTGTAGAATGGTGTTTCCCGCAGTGGGCTTCGATATAGCCCACTGGAGAGACATCCATCCTCCTGTTTGGTAATGGTCACATCCAGAAAATTAATTGACGCATCACTGAAATTCATAGTGAAATGCAAATTTGAGATGTTTTTGTTCATGGCCATGATGAAAGAGTTTAGTGCCTCAGGGGAGTCCTCCCAACATCAGTATGTCGTTGATATATCGAAACCATGAGATGATATGACTGGTAAGTGACAGCAGCCCCTCACTCGATAGGAGGGAATGTTCCCACTCCCCGAGGTACAGGTTGGCATAGGATGGGGCACAGCATATACAAAGCCTCATCATCAGTGGTCACTAACAGTGATCCAGGCGGAGGTGCATCCCTTCCAGATTTTGTAATAAATGAATGGTGTCTTTGATGTAGGAAGGGAGATTGGTAACATAAGGTCTCAAATGGGTGTCTATGAATCTACTTAAGTTTTCAGTGACGCAACCTCTGCCTGAGATTATGGCCCTACCAGGTGGAACTTTTTGATCTTTGTGTATTTTTGGTATTCTAGGATGTTGAACACGGATGTATTCCCATGTGTCCTTGTCAATGACGCCATATAAGAAGGCTCCATCGACAAGGTCATAGAAACTGTTGTTGAATTTATCAGTGGTACTCTTGGAGATTTATATCATGATTTATTGGAAAGAATCCTCTTGCGCACCATTTTGTATTGTTCATTTGCCATAATGACTATATTGCCTCCTTTATCAGAGGGTTTTATAGTTAGTGAATGTTTATCTTTCAGTGATTGTAATCCGTTGCATTCGAATTTCGTCAGATTACCTTTGGAGGAACAGAATTTTAATTTTTGTATCTCTACAGTAGTCGACAATACAAATGCAGCTAGGTTGGGGTTACCTGAAAGGGAAGGGAATTTGTCAGAATAATTTTTGAATTTGGGAGTATTGGATGTGTATTGTGTTTTTGTATCAATGTGTTCCTGAGTTTCGATGTCAATGATGGTATCAATAAGATTTGTAGGGTCTTGTTCTTCCAATAGAGTTAGAAGATTGTCAAGTGCTTCATCTGATTGTGTAGTGTTATGGGTGGTATATGGTATCTCTTTGGAGTATAAACTTTTGTAGTAGAGTTTCCTTGCAAATAAATTCAGGTCCTTAATTTTTTTTAAAGTGTCTGGACCTGAGTCCGGGCAAAGATTAAGTCCCTTTGATAACAGATTCTCTTCCTCACGAGAGAGTGAATAGTCAGATAGGTTAATGACCTGATGAGTGTGTTGGTGTGATTGTTTTCAATGTGAGTCAATTGTTGTGATTCTAGGTCTTGTGTGTGCTGTCGTCTGGGGTGGGTACTAAAAGCAAAGGAGTGACCCTGGTGCTTCTGAAGAGCAGACTGAGGGGGAACCATGCCTGAGGATCTGTTTGCAACTTCAGTGAGTACAGACCAATGATCTAGGGGCCTGTTCCTTTTGGCTACCCCTGTGTGCTAGTACAGTCAGCCAAGGGTCCAACTAAAGAGATCACTAGTTAGTGATCTGAAGAGTTTGTCCAACGGTTGCTACTGCATGGGACTCAGTTCTACTACTTTTGGACTGTCTGCCGTAACTGGCTTTTACCCAAAGAGCTCTGTCTACCTGTCCTACACTAATGAGATTGCGCTCATACTATTGATTTCTACACTGCTATACAGGAGAAGTCTGCCATCTGCTCCCAGCAAGGGACTTCACCTACTACTCAATTCTAGTTTGAGAAAAAGGAAGGTGGGACTTTAAATGAGGCTATTGATTTGTGGGGGTGAGATAATTAGAAAATATATTTAATTGGCATATTGAGTCTGACAATACATAACAATAATGCACATAGTAGAAAAGGTTTAATATGTAGACATGTGCATTGACAAATTTGTTAATTTTCATTTCATTCGTTTTTTTGCTTTTTTCGGAAATTTAGAAATTCGGAAATTCGAAAATCGGAAAAAAGTAAAGTTTTTTGCTTTTTTCGGAGATTCGAAAATCGGATTTCCGAATTTCCAAATTTCCAAGTTTTCGATTTCCAAATACCGAATTTGGAAATTCAAAAATCTGAAAAAAAGAAGGAAAATCTGTAAAATTTGAAATAATAACTAACTAATAATAACTAACTATTAAAATATAGGTATTGGAATTTCTTTTCAAATTTGGCTGTTTGTGAATGTAACGAATACAAATTTATCTGAAGTTACGAATTATCCAAAATAACGAATGCCGCATCTAAACAAATGAAATGGAACAAATTAATAATAAATAATAATAAAAATAATAAAAATATTGTATTATTAGTATTGTTATTTATTATTATTATTAGATCATTACGCTCCATTTGTTTAGATACGGCATTCGTTATTTCAGATAATTCGTAACTTTGGATAAATTCGTACTTGTTACGTTCACTAACAGCCAAATTTGAAGGGAAATTCCAATACCTATAATTTAATATTTATTAATAGTTAGTTATTATTTCAGATTTTTGGGTTTTCGAACTTTCAGATTTTCATTCTTTTGAATTTTCAGATTTTCATTCTTATTTTTGGATTTTCAATTTTCCAAATTTATGAAATTTAGAATTTCTGAAATTTAGAATTTCTGAAATTTAGAATTTCCAAATTTCTGAAATTTAGAATTTTCCAATTTCCGAAATTCCGAATTTTTGGAAATTCGAAAATTAGAAAATTCAGAAATTTGGAAATTCGAAAATTCGGAAATTTGGAAATTTGGAAATTCGAAATTCGGAAATTCGAAATTCAGAAAATTTGGAAATTTCGAAATTAACGAGTTTGTTAAAATTCATTAAAGAACGAATTTGGAACTAAACGAATTGCACATGTCTATTAATATGTATAACACACATACGTGGTATTGACCCCATTAATACATTACATATACATATAAAAGGGATGGCATAAACAAATGACAAGAGGTTTAATATGGATAAAATGAGTTATTGCAAATTAATTTATGTACACGACATCTAAATGGCACTATGCGGTGTAATCAATGGTAAGAAACACAGTATAATCATTTGATTGTAGATAATGAGTCTAAGTAGGCTCCTATCAGTAGGCATGAGAATGCATCCTAAAAGTTGACGCATTTCATGGATAATACCACTCTTCAGGGGCAGATGCATGCAACTCTATAAAAGACAACAAAACATGAGTAAACCAGTATGATCAAACGTTATACCCCTCAACAGGGAGGATGTGTACAAAAGAAAAGGGAGAGAGTTACTCAGCCCTCTGAGCACTTACATCCTGATGAGTCGGGAAAATGGGGGATGAGGAATCAGAGGCTGTCCCAATTGTCTGTAGCGGGAGCTGTGGATGGAGCCCGCAGGAGAGGGAGCGGGTGCACAAAACATCATCCCCAAGGAAAACGAAAGGCAGAAATCCAGGTAGTGCTATGAGTGGGCTTCATGTCTAAAAAATATATATATTGGGTGTTCTATAAATACTCTATATTGTGGGAAGTAGCTAGAGCCCAATGCCAAAGTGCAGGTGGACAAGTGAATGTGAAAAGAAGAAGTGTGTGAAGAGAAAAAAAAGAAAGATACATGGCACTTTTTTATATCCTAAACAGGTAATTGCATGGTTTTTCTTTTCCTGTTTATGCTCACATATGCTCACTTTTGTTTTTGTCATCTATACCTGTCTCATGGTCTTCTTTTCTTCCCTTTTTTTCTTTTTTTTTTTTTTCTTTTGCCTTTTTCTTTTTCTTTTTCTCTTTCTTTTTCTTCCCCCTTTTTCCTTTTTTCTTCTTTTTCTTTTTTTTTCTCCTTTTCTCTTTCTTTTTCTTTCTTTTCCTTTTCTTTTTCCTTCTTTCTTTCTTTTTCCCCTTTTTTCTTTTTTCTCTCTTCACACACTTCTTTTCACATTCACTTGTCCATCCGCACTTTGGCATTAGGCTCTAGCTATTTCCCACAATATAGAGTATTTATAGTACAACCAATATATATATATATATATATATATATATATATATATATATATATATATATATATATATATATATATATATTTTTTTTATTATTATTATTTTTTTTTTTTAGACAAGCCCACTTATACCACTACCTGGATTTCTGCCTTTCGTTTTCCTTGGGGATGATGTTTTATGCACCCGATCCCTTTCCTGCGGGCTCCATCCACAGCTCCCGGTACAGACTATTGGGACAGCCTCTGATTCCTCGTCCCCCATTTTCCAGACTCATCATGATGTAAGTATTCAGAGGGATGAGTAACTCTCTCCCTTTTCTTTTGTACATATAAACAAGTAAAAAAGGCGCAAACCAAGATACCTCAATCAACTGTGCCTGTGAATGCAAGGGCAGAATCCACACAGACATATATAAACCATATATATGAGTGGAAAAATAAGTCCATCAAGGCAGCCACCAAAAAGGACCAAAGCCAAGTCCAATGTACTAGAAGAAAAAACAAGGAAAAGGGGCGCCACTGAGTATATATCAAATAAATTTATTAATAAGAAGCAATATCCACTCACATGTAGGACTGAAGTTTAGAATTCAGATACATCTCTCACAGGAGGAAGAGCGGAGGACTACAAGTGGCAGCAAGTCCGGATTACTAACATCACATCTGATAGAATAGAGATGAGCTGCAGTAAGCCAATATAGTAATCCAGAGGCACACCAAATGGAGGATAGCAGGGGAGCCGTCGAAGATGGTGTGGGTTCCAGGAGGAGGGAGGTGGAGGCGTCAGAGCTGGTCTACTTCTGTGTAGCGGCATACAACAAAAAATGGAGGATAGCAGGGGAGCCGTCGAAGATGGTGTGGGTTCCAGGAGGAGGGAGGTGGAGGCATCAGAGCTGGTCTACTTCTGTGTAGCGGCATACAACAAATCCTCGTCTGGCGTCCATGGTGGAAGATAGATACGGCCGTGTATTCGGAGCTGAAGCGAGGCTTGGATCGCAAACACAGTAGCGCCGAGCTGTGACGTCACTCTAGTGCGACGCGTTTCCGAGTCAGCTCGCTACCGATGGCAGAGATAGCGGCACTCCTTTGTCAAGCATGGGGGAGTGATACTGGCCAATAACATATAATCAATCAAGGGGTGGGGCCAGAGGGGAGACTGCTAAAAACACATAAGTAAAAAGACTGGCACTCAGATGGACAAAACACTATAAGACATAGGAAGGAAAATTTTAGAAGAGCCAATCTACATGCATTATTATATAAATAAATAGCTAAAAACGGCACAAATATATCATAAAATAAAAAGAGAAAAATAGATTTACAATTGAATCAAATCTAAATGTGCATTAGCCACAGATAGGTTACAAATAAAGCATGAATAGATCGATGTTGGATTAGAAGGCAAAAAGGCTCACATAGAATGTGTATATGTATGAAATATAATACTTGAGAAGTATGATGATATTGAACTGAAAATGTGGGTAACTTTGGAATGGATAAAATAATAATAGAGAATAATAAAAAAAATGATAAAAAAAAATAAGGTGATATAATAAAAAACAAACAAAAAAAAAAAAAAAAAGAAAGACAGATAAATGGCGTATTATAATAAGGGGCAATATATTGGAAATGGAAAACTAAGGTCCAAACCCATGTAAGGATGAAAAAGTAGAAACCACATGTGCAGAGGTCACCAAAAGGAGCTCAGCACACGTGAAGGGAGTGGGGAGGGGGGAGAAAAAAGAGAGAAAAAGGAAAAGAAGGGAGAAAGGAAGGAAGAAAGAAGGAAAATGGACTAAGGAAGGGGTGATGATACTAAAGGGATGGTAAACCCACCGCCCTCACACATACATGTAGGGGGATAATATTAAACCATCCACACATACACATACACATACATATGTTAGGAACCCATAATAAAAACAATACTAAAATGATTATAGAGTTAGTATAGAAGTGTAGTAAAAATTATGTATTATACAGAAAAAAAAAAAAAAAAAAAATTATATATATATATATATATATATATATATATATATATATATATATATATATACATATATAAATATTTTTTCTGTATAATACATAATTTTTACTACACTTCTATACTAACTCTATAATCATTTTAGTATTGTTTTTATTATGGGTTCCTAACATATGTATGTGTATGTGCGGATGGTTTTATATTATCCCCCTACATGTATGTGTGAGGGCGGTGGGTTTACCATCCCTTTAGTATCATCGCCCCTTCCTTAGTCCATTTTCCTTCTTTTTTCCTTCCTTTCTCCCTTCTTTTCCTTTTTCTCTCTTTTTTCTTATTCCTTCCCCCCCCTCCCCCCCCCCTCCCTTCACGTGTGCTGAGCTCTATTTGGTGACCTTTGCACATGTGGTTTCTACTTTTCCATCCTTACATGGGTTTGGACCTTAGTTTTCCATTTCCAATATATTGCCCCTTATTATAATATGCCATTTATCTGTCTTTCGTTTTTTTTTTGTTTGTTTTTTTTTTATTATATCACCTTATTATTTTTTTATAATTTTTTTATTATTCTCTATTATTATTTTATCCATTCCAAAGTTACCCACATTTGAAGTTCAATATCATCATACTTCTCAAGTATTATATTTCATACATATACACATTCTATGTGAGCCTTTTTGCCTTCTCATCCAACATCGATCTATTAAAAAGTCAGTCGGAAGTCCGCCAAAAGTCTGTCGAAAGTCTGTCGGACAGGCTGTCAGACTTTTGTTGCTGAAAAGTCCGACCGTGTGTACACGGCATTAGATGTGCATGCATATTTGAATTTGATTAAGCATGCTAAGAAATTAAACTCCTAAAACATTAATAAATCATCTGAAATTTTCATAGCAACTCTAACTGCTTTATAACATCTATTTCACACCAATATTATTTAGTGTGCATAGGGGAAAGGCTTCGGACACACTGTTATCTCCATATATGTTTGTAAACATGTGTCTAGAGGGTTTCCTCTCTTTTTTTTATTTTACATAAAGGCACTATAAATGTTAAATGCTATTGTTGAAATTAAAGTCTCAGAAAATGGCTACTGAAGTAGAGTATGAAACCATATACTTCCTTGCATTGACTACAGAATAGAACAGTTTTTTTTATTTTGGCTTGACTTGCCTAAAAGCCTTTTAACCACTTGCAGACCGACCCATAGCAGATTAATTACTATAGGGCGGCTGTTCTATATATGTGATTCTGCACTTCTGCACAGGGTGACACACGCACCATTTCTGCTGTGATTAGTCACAGCAGAAGCTGATCTGCGGGTGCTGGCAAATAGATGTCTGCTGGAACCTACCGATCGTTGAGGAGAGAGGCTGGATGGATCTCTACATATGAAAACAATGCAGAGCTCCGTCCTGACAGCAGGGATGTGCTGGATTTTGTTTCCCTGCAAAGCAGGGAATAAAATCCAACACATCCCTTAGTGAAAGCAGCACAGTGTACACAAAAACATTGGTTAGGGATACATTTAACCCTTTGATCACCCTAGATGTTTAACCACTTCTCAGCCAGTGTCATTAGTACAGTGACGGTGCATATTTTTAGCACTGGTCACTGTATTGGTGTCACTGGTTCCCACAAAGTGTCAAAAGTGTCAGTTAGTGTCAGATTTTCTGCTACAATATCGCAGTCCCGCTATAAGTCGTTAATCGCCGCCATTACTAGTATTAAAAAAAATTAAACAAACAAAAAATCCAGTATATATACCATAGTTTGTAGACGCTATAAACTTTTGCGCAAACCAATCAACATATGCTTATTGGGATTTTTTCTTTACCAAAAATATGTAGAAGAATACATATTGGCCTAAATTAATGAAGAAAATTAGATTTTTTTTTTTTTTTTTTTATTTATTTGATATGTTTTATTGCAGAAAGTAAAAAATATTGTTTTTTTGTTTTTTTTTTCAAAATTGTCGGTCTTTTTCTGTTTATAGCGCAAAAAAATAAAAAACCCAGTGGTGATCAAATACCACCAAAAGAAGGCTCTATTTGTGGGGAAAAAAGGCATACATTTCATTTATGTACAGCATTGCATGACCACACAATTGTCAGCAGGGGCAGACTGACAACTCATGGGGCCCCCGGGCAATAGGAGAAGATTATTGGGCCCCCGGACAATAGAATATTATAGGGGCCCCTGGGCAATAGATTATGGGGCCACACAGTATACACACACAGACACATACAGTATACACACACAGGCACACAATATACACACACAGTATACATACACAGAATACACATACACACACATTTTTACATACTGTCCCTGGTTTTATTGAGGCTGGCAACCCTGATGGGGCCCCTTAGTGGCACGGGGCCCTCGGGCAGTGCCCGAGTTCCCGAATGGTCAGTCCGCCCCTGATTGTCAGTTAAAATATTGCAGTTCCGTATAGCAAAAAAATGGCCTGGTCATGAAGGGGGGTAAATCTTCTGGGGGTCAAGTGGTTAACTTTGTAGCAGAATTGGGTATTGCTCTTACGATGAACTTATCCCTAAATGATTGACTGGAAACCAGAACAACATAGGTTGCATTCTGTTGCCTTGCCTTGACATTACAAGTCCAGAAAACAAAACTGAAATAATTTATACCAGTGCTATAGACACGACACAATTAAGTGATGAATTATTCATGAGATCATTTATTTAAAATATCCTTAACCTTATGTTCACACCTATGCGTTTTCTTACTGCGTTTTGGAGAAAACTACAGTTCATTTAACATGGTTTCCTATGGTACACGTTCACATCTGTCGGGAAGAGGCCTTTGTCCCCATCAACGTGGGCATATATTGATGGGTTTGCGCAAAAGTTATAGCGTCCCAAAACTATGGGATATATTAATGGAATTTTTCTTTTTCACAACAGTAGTATTGGTGGTGATCAGCGAATAATAGCGGGACTCCAATATTATGGCAAATCGGCTCCCTAGCCCAGCGCGCAGATCACGCACTAGGTATGTGATCTGGAGCAGGAGAGCCGCCTTGCCGCCTTGCCGCCATATGTGTTTTTAGATTGTAAGCTCTAATGAGCAGGGCCCTCTGATTCCTCATGTACCAATATGTAATGTAACTGTAATGTTTGCCTTCATTTTGTTAAGCGCTGCGCAAACTGTTGGCGCTATATAAATCCTGTATAACAATAATAAATAATAATATGTACTGTATATGGTCGGCAAGCAGCTAAGGTAGGCTCAGTAAGGCAAAATTATATCTTTTGTGTGCAGAAAAGCATATGTTTAAAAAAAAAAACATTTTTAAAATGATCCTTTGTCCTGAGGTTTAGGTTTATCTGTGAGACTGTCACTTGTAGCACAGTAATTAGGAGTATTTTGTGGGTGCAAGGACTGTGACATACAGGGACTAGGCTCAGGTTTTGTTTAATCATAACCCTTTAAGCCACTCCCACTGTTAGGCGTAACCTGAATGTAGCAGTACCCTCATAGGGTCTGCTGAGTGTTGTGGTCTGTCTCTCACCCTGTTTAGCCAGGCACACAGTTCACATTCAGCCTCAGGAAGGAAGCAAGGCCTTGAACTTTGTTTTTTTTTTTTTATTGAGGGGTATTAAACTTGGATGGGATAAGGGAGTATGGGATGCCCACTTGATTGAAGCACAATGTATGCGGGACTCAACCTATATACACTTTCTGTATATACACCTCCACACTCCAGCTCCAGAACAACACTTGCTTGCAGACTATCTCTCCTTAAAGCGCAGTTCCACCCACTTTTGAGAGGTGGTCTTAAACGAAAGACCACCTCTCCGCCCCTCGTTTTTGGATATTAAAACATGTTTTTTTTCTTCTATAGTACCTTTTTATGAAGTACATAGTGTACTTCCGATCCATCTGGTCCGCTGAGCAGGACATCATATCCTTTTGTGCAGCGAGCACCCCCTGCTGTCTTCTGGGACCTGTGTGTGTCCTGACTTGTGCATGTGCAGTAGGAAATGGGCAGTGAAGCCGCAAGGCAAGTTAGAATGGCGGCACCTGCACCCGATCTGATGGACGGATCAGCCTTGGGGGCAGACATCGCGGCTCCCTGAACAGGTAAGTGTCCTTATTAAAAGTCAGCAGCTAGAGTGTTTGTAGCAGCTGACTTAAAAAAAAAAATAATTTGCGAGTGGAACACCGCTTTAACACCTCCAGAGCATCACTTGTTTACTCTTCCAGGATCAGCTAGCACTGAGATTTAGACCTGACACTGGCTCAGCCAGGCCTTAGCAAATGCCCTTTGCAGGCAGGGACCGTGGGTCCCTTTGGTGTAGCAAAAATGTAGGTAGGTAGTCCTGGTGCTAGCTGTCCACGTGGCTACTGAGCCCAGTACCACATCTTCAGGCCCTGTCAGCCCTCCTGGCTGCAGCTGCCTCTCTCCACTGGCCCTGTCACCACAGTCCACTCCACTGGCTCTGCACCCATCCTAGATTGCAATCGCCCAGTCCTTCAGGCGTGCCTCCCCGGTCCTCTCCTGACTGTGTGTCACTCACCAGCCCTCCTGGCTGCAACCTGTTCCTCCCTGGAGACAGCGCACTTGAGGCAGAACAGCAGGAGGAAGAGGAGGACTTCCTTTCCTCTCAAGGCCCCCTTTATCCAGATAGCATTCCTGCGGGCCCGCCAAACACACAGGAAGAGGAGGAGGAGGAGTAGAATGGTGTCAGCATGGATGTAGAGGATAACACTCAGCAGCAGTCTTCAAGGGATGGTTTTCATTCCCCAGATACCTAAGGAGTTGTACATAGCTGGGTGGAGGTAGTTACGGATCATGTGATCCTTAGTGACCCAGAGGACTCAGAATTGAATGCCTCTGCAAACTTACGCTGCATGGCCTCCCTGATTCTGCAAAGCCTGTGAAAGGACCCTAGGATTCGTGGTATCAAGGAGAGGGATCATTACTGGCTGGCAACCCTTCTTGATCCACGTTTCAAGGGTAAGGTTGCAGAACTCATCCTGCCTTTGCAGAGGGAGCAGAGGATGAAACATCTTCAGGAGGCCTTGAAGAAAGGTTTGTGCAACGCATTTCCAGATCCCGGGAGGTTACAATTTCCTGGTGCTGAACAACGTGTTGCTGAGGCTTCGTTCAGTCAGAGGAAGAGAAGTGGAGAAGGTGGCCATCTGACCAATGCCTTTTGACAATTTTTCAGTCCTCAGTACGAAGGTCTGATCAGTTCAAGCAACCATTGCCAGCATCTGCATTATATGGTGCAGGGATATCTAGGGACAAGAGCAAACTTGGGAGCCCTTTCCAACAGAACATCCACTGGGTTACTGGGTCTTGAGGATGGACCACTGGCCAGAACTTGCTAAATATGCAATTGAGCTACTGGCCTGTCCTGCATCCAGTGTGCTTTCTGAATGCACATTCAGTGCTGCTGGAGGGTTTGTAATGAATCACAGAGTGCGCCTGTCCACAGACTGCTTTGATATGCTCACATTCATAAAAATGAATCAGTCTTGGATCAGCAGCTATCAAGCACCTGATGCTGATGTAACTGATTGAATTTGCTATGTATCTGGGATCCCCTGAAGCCTGCCTATGCTGACTATCCTATTCCTCCTCAATCTTGATGATGCTAGCTTCCAACAATATTTTTGGTTTAGGGCACCACCACCACCACCCAAGACCCAATTTTTCTGCCCCTGTTTAACAGGGGCATGTAATTACAATTTTAAATCTAATATTTCACAGCAGGGCCCATTTCTGCACTCAACAAGAGTATCTGTGAGGGGTTACAGTGTTGTGGCACCACCATCACCACCCAAGGCCCAATTTTTCTGCCCCTGTTTAACAGGGGCATGTAATTACAATTTATGATCTAATATTTCACAGCAGGGCCCGTTCCTGCACCCAACAAGGGTGTCTGTGAGGGGTTACAGTGTTGTGGCACCACCAAAACCAAAGGCCCAATTTTTCTGCCCCTGTTTAACAGTGGCATGTACTGGTAATTACAATTCTTGATATAATATTTCACAGCAGGGCCCGTTCCTGCGCCCAACAAGAGTAACTTTTGGGCCTTAGGTGTTCTTGTACCACCAACACCCTAAGGCCCAATTTTCTGCAGAGTATATAGGACAGGCCGTATAGTATATATACTGCTCTTCAGAGTATATAGTGCCTGGGGGACCCCCACGCCATTTAAAAAAAAATTTTGTTGAGGGGTTCCCTTTAACCGGTTCCTGACCAGCCTTCACTGCGGCAGAATGGCACGGGTGGGTAACCTTACGTTGGCCTCGACGATCGGATTAGTTTCAGTACCGATCAGTCTCCAGGCCCAGGCCAATGATTTCTGGCCTGGACCTGCTGATTGTTCTGCTGAATGAAATGCTTCCCCTGCCTGTAAGTGTAAACACAGGCAGGGGAAGTGATGTCATCTCCCTCTCTGGAATTCTTTTCCGTCCCAGAGAGAGGAGAGAGGACATCCAAACATGAGTTGCACCAACACTACACTGACACAGTACACGTAGGCACACATTTCACCCCCCGATAGCCCCCCCAGTTAACCCCTTCACTCCTTGTCCCTGTGTCACCCAGTGAAGTGTTCATATTTTTCTTTGATCACTGTACTGGTGTCATTTGTGACACTAATCAGCATTAGGGTACTTAGTAGTAGGCCCAGATAGGTCTAGGGACCCCCCCTAAACCCCCCTAATAAAGGTTTAACCCCTTGATCATCCCCTGTCACCAGTGATCACCGTATTAGTGTCACGGGTGACGCTGGTTAGTTATTTTTATTATTATATTATTTATATCTTATTGTATATAAAAGAACATTATAAAAAACATTATAGAAATTGGTCTGGGTCATTTCGACCATAGTTGATAGACAGAACAATAACTGGGCAATGAGCTAGAGGGAAACATTCAAGCCTAGAAATCTAAGAGCCAAAGTGCATATTATCGTAGCCATAAAATTTATTAAAACAGTTAAAAACCAGTCAAAGATGTGTGGGGTTGTGTGCCGACGGACAAATCTGACCCCAAATTACACTTTTTGGGGACCAGTGACATTATTACATTGATCAGTGCTATAAAAATGCACTGAGCATTTCTTAAAAAATCTATCTTAAATATTAAATACAAAAAAACAGGTCATCAAAACTTTTGGATGAAAAAAAAATGGCCATACTTACTGTTTAGTTTTATGGGTTTTTTTTACGACTTCAGCAAACACTGTCAAGAGGCTTATTCAGCTTAACGTTCATTTACTGTCTCCTGCTCGGTTTCACATCATTGTGGTAAATTCTTTCCCCCTTTTTTTTCTCCTTCCCTTCTTCTCTTTTGTCTTTTCACAACTTAGAGATTTATTAGGTTTTCTTTCTTACATATCTTTTTTTTTTTTTCCCCTTTAAAAATTTAGTCAGACAGAAAACAAGAAGACAATTAAGCGTTGTCTAAGCTAAATACAGTAAATAAATAGGAACAAAGTAGGAGTTCCATATGCCAGCCCGGACAACTAGAAGGGGCCTAGAGGGCTCCCCACACCTAACCCCTACTACCAATTCCAGTGTTATACAAATTAATATAAAAGTCGTGGTTCCTTCATTCTACACCCTTCCCTCCTACCTCCTCTACCAACACCCCCCTCCCCTGCCAAAATACTCATAGTTTAATTACATACCCAAAAAATTTTACAACTGAACTTCTATTAGCTATAATTTATCCTATTAAAACAACCACTCTATAGCACCCGTTTCAATCTGGTATTTAATTTCCTTAATGGACTGGCTATATTGATACTGTACCCCGCTCCATTATTTTCTATATTTCCTATTAAGGGCGGCCCACCTTTTCCAACCACGGCCTCCACATTCTGTCAAATTCCTGGAGATTACCACTCTTAATGTACTCTATTCTTTCCCTACAAAGAGTTTCATTTAATGTGGCGATCCAATCTTTTACTGTGGGGGGTTCCTTTGATTGCCATCTTAACGCTATCATTTTCCTAGCTTGGAACAAACATCTCAAAATTGCCAGTGTGGTACTCTTCCTCTCCCCCTGTACCCATCTATACCCCAAAATACATACTATGGCCTTCTCCAATAAAATACCAAAAATTACAGCTTGGGGCATCTCCACAACATGTGAATGGGATCCCCAGTCCCCCGACATCTAGGACATCTATCGTTGGGTCTTCTTCCAAACTTAAAGAGACGTTTAGGTGTATAATAGGCTCTATTTAACAACATCAAATGCAAAATCTTCTGTGGGGGGGAGACTGATAGCAGGGGTCCCATCTCCAAAATTTTCTCCCACTGTGCCTTGGTCAGTGCTCCTACATCTACTTCCCATTTAGCTCTTAAGGCATGGAGTAACCCCCCACTGTTATCTACATTGCTTAATTGTCCATAGATCTTAGATATTAACCCCTTAGTGGGGACTACCTGAAGTATACTTTGAAATAGAGGCATTTCTTTCCACACTAAGGTCTGGTCCTTAAATTGAGCTTTAAGAGCATGTTCCAGCTGAAAATACGAAAAAAAAAGTACTCTGTGGCAGATTAAATTCGCATTCCAACTCTGGGAATTTCTTTAGTATATTACCCGTATAAACTTGTCTTAGTCTTTTAATACCTTGATTTTCCCACTCTCTAACTTTTCCAATTTTAAGAATTTCCTGCAGATTTCGGTTGTTCCAAATGGGGCTATAATCAGTAAGCCCATCATATCTCATCTGTTTTTTAACTGTTTTCCAAAGTTTGGTTATCAATTTGATTGTTGGATATTCATAGTGGAACGAGTCCGCTTCTAACGCTTCAAATATTGTGTTATGTAAAGCACCTATTAATAGAATTCTACATTTGGGGTGCCTCCTTCCGGAGCCCACACCCCACTAGCTGCTGCAATTGAGTTGCTAGGAAATAGCGCTCCAAGTGTGGGAGGGCAAAACCCCCATCCCGCACCGGGAGCTGAAGTACCCGTAAACGTATCCTGGCTTGTCTCCCTTTCCATATCAGTTCCCTGAAGAGGCTCTCGATTTTATTGAACCAACTCTTGCATATCCACACTGGAGAGTTGTGCAGAACATACAACAATTGTGGCATCCATATCATTTTTATTAAACTGCATCTTCCTGCCACTGATAAGGTAAGACGCTTCCATATACCTATCTTTTGTTCGAATTTCGTCAAAAGTGGGATAAGATTTTTTCTAATATATTGGTTAGGGTCCTTCGTCATGACAATTCCCAAGTATTTCAATGCATACACTATTACCAACTGGGGCATTACATGAACTATTGGCTCACTTATGGGATCTATAGGTAACAACTCAGACTTTTCCCAATTTATCTCCAGACCTGTAAAACTGCCAAATGACTCCACTATTCTCATTGCCTTTAACAATGAATTACTCGTATCTCCCAGAAAGAGCAAGATATCAACCACATACAGCACGATTCTTTTTTCGCCCATCCTTCTCTGAAAACCAATTATCTCAGAACTCTCTCTTACAGAGATAGCCAGGGGCTCCTTCGCCAGCGCAAAAAGCAGTGGAGACAATGGACACCCCTGTCTCGTCCCACTCTCAAGCTCAAACAAGGCCGAGAACTCATTATTAATTTTTAATCTTGCCTTAGGTTTATCATAGAGCGTTTTGATCCAGCCAATAAAAGAGGGACCAAATCTAAATTTCCCCATCACTCGCCAAATGTATCCCCACTCCACACACATCGAAAGCTTTAGACACATTTAGAGTCAATACAGCTCTTGAACCCTCATTCTCCGTAGGTGATTGTAAATTCAAAAAGGCCCTTCTAATATTCAAACTTGTGGATCTATTAGCTATAAATCCCGCCTGGTCCATATAGACCAGTTTATGGATAACTCTATTTAGTCTAACTGCCAAGACCTTAGCCAAAATTTTGGCATCGGTACATAAAAGAGAAATTGGCCTATAAGCGGCCACATCAAGGGGGTCCTTCCCATCTTTTTGTAGCACTATGATAGTTGCCTCCAACATTGAGGCAGGCAGGTGACCCCCTTTGAGTGCCCCTCCTAGTGCTTTCAGTAACTCTGGAATTAGAACATCACCATAATATTTATAGGCCTCTATTGGAAGGCCGTCTGGGCCAGGAGATTGTAGATTTACCATACTGGCTATCACTTGTTGAAGTTCTGCAAGTGTTATTGGAGCTTCTAATAGATCCCTTTCCTCTTGCAATATGGCCGGTATTGTCAGATCCCCCAGGAACTCCTCCATCACACCTTCCATTCCTTTTTTCTGAGAAGTATAAATATTTTTATTATAGTCCCTAAATATTTGCACTATCTTTGAGGTATTTGATAATATATCTCCTCCCATAGATCTAATGGGAAGGATAGTGGATGGAGCAGTGTTAGACTTCACCATCTGCGCCAACAACTTTCCCACTCTTTCTCCCTCTACCGAGGAGACCTGGCGCTGGAGGAGACGCCTAGTCTCTGCCTTCTGCATAATGACTACCTTATACTCTTGTTGTTTATCTAGCCAAGATGTTTCCCGCTTGGGGGTTGGGTCTGTAATATAATTATTTTCGGCCTCAAGCACCTCTCTTAGAGTTTTTTCTTCCCCACTCCTAGCCTCTTTGTTGAATTTGGCCATCTGCTGTATTAGTACACCCCTAAGAAATAACTTTAGGCGTCCCACAGCAGTTACGTTTTTTTAAATTCATTAAAGTGTATTTTTTTCCAAAAAAATTGCATTTGAAAGACCGCTGCGCAAATACCGTGTGCCATAAAATATTGCAACAACCGCCATTTTATTCTCTAGGGTCTCTGCTAAAAAAAAATATATAATATTTGGGGGTTCTAAGTGATTTTCTATCAGAAAATACTGGATTTTTACTTGTAAGCAACTCATGTCAGAAAAGATTTAGTCTTTAAATGGTTAAACTGAGATCTTCTACACACCGGAGATCATTCCTTTGATAAGTAGAAACATTGTATCTCTTTGCTTCTTTTATCAGAAATGTTCTCAGACTTGGCAGGCTGCCCAGATAGGAGAGACTCAAGTCGCACTTTGAATGACAATTGCGCCGTCATGCTACACTGTACCCAAATGAAATTTTTATCATTTTTTTTCCCACAAATAGGGCTTGCTTTTGGTGGTATTTGATCACAGCTGGGATTTTTATTTTTTGCTAAACAAACAAAAAAATATGGAAAATTTGTGAAAAAAAAAAAATCATGTTTCATAGTTTGTTATAAAATTTTGCAAACAGGTAATTTTTCTCCTTCATTGATATGCGCTGATGAGGCGGCACTGGTGGGCACTGATAGGCTGCACTGGTGGGCACGGATAGGCACAGTTAAGGCGGCACTGATAGGCACAGTTAAGGCGGCACTGATAGGCACAGTTAAGGCGGCACTGATGGGGACAGATAAGGCGGTACTGATGGGCACAGATAAGGCAGCACTGATGGCCACTGATGGGCGCTGATGGGTGGCACTGATGGGTGGCACGGATGGGTGGCACGGATAGGTGGCACTGATGGGCACTGATAGGTACCACTGATGGGGGGCACTGATGGGCGGCACTGATGGGGGGGCACTGATGGGTGGCACTGATGGGCAGTACTGATGGGCACTTATGGGCACTGGTAGGTGACACTGATGAGCACTGATAGGTGGCACTGATGTGCAGCACTGTTGTGGCACTGATGTGGGTGCTGATGGGTGGCACTGTGGGCACTGATGGGTGGCACTGTGGGCATTGATGGATGGCACTGTGGGCACTGATGGGTGACGCTGGTGGGCACTGGTAGGCGGCACTGCTCCCTTTTCTTAGGTGTCACTGGCAGATGATCGCCGTGATCGGGACTGATGTCCCTCTCACGGCCGCCGGTGATCGGCTTTTTTTTTCCTCCTCACGCTGTCAGCGCGAGGAGAAAAAATAGCCGATTACTGGCTCTGTTTACATCACATGATCAGCTGTCATTGGCTGACAGCTGACCATGTGGTAAGGGGTTGGCACCGACCCCTTACTCTGATCTGTGATCAGGCGAGTCTCACAGACTCGCTGATCACGAAGCGCGCCGTGCGCACCCTGCAATGTAGATCCGCGCTGTTGCCATCATTTGGCAATAGCGCGGATATGAAGCGGTTAAAGGATAACTCCACTTTCATGGGGAAGAAAAATAGCAAATAAAGAAAAAATAATATAGCATATACAATTGAGATACAAGTCATATTATAATTGAATGTTATTAAAAATTACCTTTCCTTTCTCATCTGCAGCTCTGTAATTTTCTATAAATGCAAAGCAATATGGCTACCGGGAGTTGTTCTGGCTCACCAATTTTCCCAGAAGTCTGCCTAAGATACAAGTCAGATTTCAGGCATTCCCTGCAACAAAAATTTCATTTTTGGTGAGATACTTCCAATAGGAACACGTCTAAAGGGATGCAGACCCTGCGGCTTTCCTCATTAGTACTCTGCAGCTGCACAGCTGACAGATAATATTGAAACCACTCCCATTAGACCAACTCAGCCCAGAGGCATAAACACTCATGGATTTCTTCAGAATAACAAAAGGTAGGAATCTGCAACAAACGCTGTTATAATCCTTGCAATGTACATAGATCACCCAGGGGGAATGTTTTTTTCTCTCAACAAAAGTGGAGTTACGCTTTAAGAATCTGTCCAAAAGTATCCACCCTCGATTCCGTTGTGGGTTTAGATTCGTAGGGGTGCCATTCAAAATGAACAGCAGCCCCCCGAGAGCAGTGCGATTTGGCTTCGGGTGATTGCGGGTACTGGAATTGATGCGATTCCTGCATCTGCAACTGGAACGCACAGTGCAGGCTAGTCAGGGTTGCCGACCTCCCGCAGCATTTTTTATTGACAAAACATGGAAAATTTACTGGCGGAGCATATTTTTTACTGGCAACCTGAGAAATTACAGAACTCCTATTGAAAACTAACACAGTGAATATTTGAACAGTATAAACATGATATGGAAACACTGACAATAACTGTAACAGAGTAATTTGCTTGATTTACACTTAAAAAGTCAACACAGCGTGAATATATTAGCCCCTGATATTTACTGGCAGTTGTAAAAAAATCACTGATTTTTACAAACTCTCAGTAAATTTACTGGCAGTTGGCAACCCTGAGAGCCAGTTCACACTGGGACGACTTGTCAGGCGACTTAGCCGCCTGACAAGTCGCGTTCCGTTCTGGAACCGTTCTAATGGGAGCGACTCAAGTCGCTCCGACTTAGAAAAAGGTTCCTGTACTACTTTGGGGGCGACTTGCATTGACTTCTATATAAAAGTCGTTTTGCAAGTCGTGTGCAGGTCGCTTGAGGCAGTCGCGCTGCAAGTCGTGCTGCCTCAGTGTGAACCTAGCCTCAGGAGAGTTTAGGAGCAGCAGAGAGTTTAGAGGCAATCAAAGCTCCTTCTCCTGCGCGCCAAATAATCACACTGAGAGAAGCTTTTGGGCAGAAAAACAGCAAATGCGGCTAAACAGCCCAAGCGCTAGGCGTGTTTAGCCATTTCACTGGCCAGAATAAATTAAAATCCTGGCCAATGAAATAAAGAAATAAACGCCCAAACACAAATTGCTGCTAAACTCGTCTTAACTGGTTCGCAGCTTGGGTGAGTTTTTAATGCAGATTTTCTCTTGTCAGGAGAAGCAGCGTTTTCAATAAACCAGCATGCATGAGGCCTTCAAAGAAAGGTAAGCACCGTGTTCCATCAAAGATTTGCTTCTTTTGTTTTTACTGTTCATTCAGGCGTATGTTTATGTGCATGCTTTGAAATTGATATTCCCATAAGGCTTATTGAGAGAGAGTATGTGAGAGCGAGAGCGAGCGAGCATATTAGCTAACAAAAAAAAAATGTGCCTGTCCCCTTTAACCTCCCTGTGACGTGGCCAGCTGTGAAGTGGGTTGGAAGCCGGCAGCCTGACAGACGTCAGCCTGTGCAGCTGGAAGAGCAAGTGCATGGTGGTGCTTTGATTGTGAGAGCCACTGCAGCACACACTGGATCCCTCCCAGAGCCTGCAGCACTAAACTGATCTGTTCATTGACCTGTTCTGAATATCAGCTGCAAGCCTTGTCATCACTTCCCCAGCCAACCTGTCTGTGCTGATGCACTAAATAAGGGATGAAAGCAATAGCAGCCCTGGAGCACCAGCATCCTTGGAGTATACCATAGCACTGGTGACACCAACAAGCAACCTGGCCAGATCTTCACATCTCCAAGCATCCAGGATAGGCCGGATCCCAGTTCTGCATAGCTTGAGGCCAAGGCAAGTGAAAGTTAATACCATATCCGGCAGCCTTCTGATTAAATAGTTCACTGCTGTTGTGTAGGAGTTAAATTTCTGCCTAGCAACCAGAGACAGAAAACTACTATGGTGGAATCACTGAAGGGTAAAGTCATGCATGATCTCTATGGTATTAACCCATCCACTGCCAGGGAAGTATTTGCCACACAGCAAGGGTTAATAGATGGATGCTTCAGAAAGCAGAAGGCATTTAATTGCAGCACTTAACGGCGTATATAAATAGCAAGCAGGGATAAACCGTTTCAGTCAGGCAGGATGGAGATTTGTTTGTTAAAATTCTGATAATTGCATTGAAAATGTAACTGTCTGTATCTGCATGGCTCAGCTGGAGTGTGTAATGTACTTAGTCTGCAAGTACAAAACATGTTAGACACATTTGTAATTGACCCCAGAAAACCTAAACATATTTACACTGGCTTGTATCTTCTTACTGTACAATTTGAAAGTTTATTGGTGGTATACATAACTAACTGTATTTGTTGAAATGAAAAGGGACTGATTTATAGGGACTGGCAAAGGAATTGCTTAATATTTTGCCACACTTTACCAAAATTCAATGCAATCTCTGCTTACATTTTTTTTTTTTTTTAGCTTGTAAAAACTGGATATGGGTCTGCTGCAGTATGGAAGTGCAAGGAAAAAAATGGTGAAAAGAGTTTTTAACATCATGTGTAAAGTGAGGACTGTTCTTTCTGCAGATTGTGACAGCTAGCGGGGGGAAGAAGATCCCCTGCTAGCTGTCAGAACGGGGGATCAGGGTGCCGGTGCATCTGTAACATGTTATACCCTGAAAATGGGTGTAACATGTCACATGAGGTGAACTTATCCTTTAAAGCCTGTTGTTTATAGATCTCAGTGGCTCAAGCTGAGATTTACATATAAAAGTGATGGCGTATCCCTTATTGGATAAGGGATGTTTATCACAGATAATGCAGACAGTCTCTGTAACCGCTATGGTGACACTGCACTGCTTTGATAACAGCGTGTTAAAAAAAAAAAAAGAGAAAATGTATATACTGTCTTCAGAGCAAGAGCAGTGTCAGCATGGTGACATCGCTCTGCTGTGGTGGTGACCGTAGAATAGCTGGGCTGCTCTTACATCACTGTAAGTGTTGCTAGCCATTGTCTCTGATTACTGCCACAGCAGTATAATTTCACCAGACCAATGCTACCATTCAGTGTTCCTAATCACTGCCACCCACTCAGTGTCCCAGATCACCGCCACACCTGTCTCAGTGTCCCAGATAACCACCACACCTGTCTCAGTGTCCCTGATCACCACCACACCAGTCTCAGTGTTCCTGATCACCACACCAGTCCCAGTGTCCTTGATCACTGCCACACCAGTGCCAGTGTTCCGCATCATAGCCACCGGTCCCAGTGTCCCTCATCACTGTCACACTAGTCAGTGTGACCATAAGGACTTGTTCACATGTGCAATGCTCTTTGAAGAGTGACCTGTGTTCAAATTGCTTTTCAGAGAGCATTGAGGAGGAGGCGTTGTATTGCCTTTTCAAAAAGGGGTCATTTGGGGGGCATTTGTACTGTCCTAGCATTTTAGCACCTCGATAAAAGGCAATCAGTACATCAGGATTGAATTTTCAAATATATATATCATAGCTTGTTGACTTTATATCTGTAATGCCCTGTACACACGATAGGATTTTCCGATGGAAAATGTGTGATAGGACCTTGTTGTCGGAAATTCCGACTGTGTGTAGGCTCCATCACACATTTTCCATAGGAATTTCCAAAAAACAAAGTTCGAGAGCAGGATATAAAATTTTCCGACAACAAAATCCGTTGTCGGAAATTCCGATCGTGTGTACACAAATCCGACGCACAAAGTGACACGCATGCTCAGAATAAATTAAGAGACGAAAGCTATTGGCTACTGCCCCGTTTATAGTCCCGATGTACATGTATTACGTCACTGCGTTCAGAACGATCGGATTTTCCGACAACGTTTTGTGACCATGTGTATGCAAGACAAGTTTGAGCCAACATCCGTCAGAAAAAATCCATGGATTTTGTTGTCGGAATGTCCGACCGTGTGTACAGGGCATTACTCTGGCTAAGTAATTTTTGCTAGAGAAATTTAGCAGAATACATTTTGGCTTAAACTTACAAAGAAAGATTATTTAGTTGGTTATGCAACACTGTTGGTAAAGGATCACAACTTGTCAGTGTGGTGGCTGGGCTTAGGTTGGTAGAAATACTGCTCACTGGTAGTTGTGATTTCAACAGCTCCCGTAAAGTTTGAAATAAACTGTATTTAAAAAAACAGACAGGTCCCTTTTAAAGCCCCAACTCTAGACCACTTCACAGTATACGCAACTTCAAAATTGTCCTCATGCCGCTCCTTCCTCCATTACATCTGTCCCAAAATATTGTGTTGGATTGTGTCAAAACGTATATAGATTTATGATCTCACAGCCTTCATCATCTAAAAATGTTCAAGCATAGAGATTGGCCACAAGGCCCAGACAGTGCATCATGGGGGATTGTAAGCAGATGCTTACAGGGGTGTTATGTAAAAATAAATTTCACTTTATTTGTGTACTGTTGTTCACTTCTGATATGTGAATCATGACAAAGTTCTATTTTTCTCTGCTTTGTAATGCAATGTTTGTTTGGGTTAAGTCTGCCCACTCCCAGGTGTTAATGGCTTTGCCCCCACTTGGTGAACCATAAATACAAGGGAAGGGCTCAGGGCCTCTCTTTCTTCCACATGGGATTACAGAGGAAGGACTGCGGCACCATGTAGTCCTGTTGAAACACATGGAATCCCTGGTGGGCTACCCTGTTGGGATTCTCCCTGAAACCAGGATTCTACCAGTAATGGACTTTCTTTAAAGCAAGGTATGTATATGGGCCACCTAAGTTAGTTATTGTTAGGACTGTGCATGAAGCTCTGTGAGAGACTGTGCCTTATTGAACTGTACTTGTTCAAAGCCTTCAGTAAGGTTTTATTAACTTATAAATGCCTGGTCTGAAGTTTGTCCAAAGGGGTGCATTAAGGTACATGGTTTTCAAAACAACAGGGCCTGTACTAAAAAGGGGGCTGAAGATGCCCACCATGAAAGGGTTACTCATGCTGTACAGTTGACAGGAGATGCAGCCATGTGCCAATGCCATGGGTAAACAGTGAAGTGGTGTGGAATGTTACAGCAGCCAGCCGGTGGGAAGTAGTGCCTTGGCATGGGAGATGGTAACCCTGGTAGCGAGGGTATTGGTGACCTTGACCCCCTTCCTCACAATCAGTACCCTACATATTTAGGATTGACCTTGCAGCACAGGGAACCTATGGACCTAGCCTGGAATGTACAGGGAACAGAGAGGAAGAAGGAAGTGAATCCACATAAAATATTCAAGCTTGTTAGCAACAGGGAACTGCTCTGTGTTCTCACATTATCACTGGGAGTGTGGTGGCAATAATAACACTGCTGGTAGAGGAGGGCACAGGCTCCGTGGTGTCCCCTTAGAAATACTGCATTTATTAGAAAGGAGAAGATGTACTGTGACACGGTGTACAAAGAGTTGACTGTGCAAGGCAAATGGCTCGCTTCTATGTTGGGGTGCCGCCTTAATGCTGACTTTCGCATGACCACTACCCCACGAGCCTCTGTTCCCAGGCATTAGCAAGAGCGTTCAGGAGGGTCTCTATGTTGGGTGCTAAGCCCTGCCCACAAGGTCACATGCTCCCCCATACCTGTAAGTATAGGTTTTTTTGCAACAGCAGCAGCAGAAGAAGGATTGGCTAGGAAGCACTGTGAAGGTGAATATAAATGGATCAGGAGATGATGGCATGGAGAGAGCGGAGACCCTTTCACTTTGTTCTGGCAGAGTCTCCTTAAGAGTATGGGACATTGTAGAGCAAGAAAAATGTTAACCTTTGCTGATAGATATAATAGTTATTTGACATAATCAAACAGAAAGAAGTCCATTTTAAAGATGGAACAATAAAAATACCCTGCTAAAATAACACACACCGCTGGCTACTACTTAGCTAGTCCTGGGAAGGGGCTTAGATGTCATATTTAGTCCAGCTATTGTTGTGCAGCTCATTTACTGCAGGACTAAAAACAGGCTGTTTTGCTGCATGTTTATGCCTAATTAGTCTCAGGATTTGTTAATCATTCATCTCTGTTGTTAACCACATTTATCCTTCTGTTTAGATTTGCTGAAACATATTCCTCTGTAGTAAAAGTGACTCTATGCCACATTCCATTCTAGAAGAAGGTATCATGAAAAATCATGGCTACTCTGGGAATTCTTAGTTATGAAGAAAGACCTCTCAAAAGACCCAGACTTGGACCACCCGATGTCTATCCACAAGACCCCAAGCAGAAAGAGGTTTGTTTATATCTGTTTATAACAATATCATTTTGCAGTGCATGGACATCTTCGCTCTAAAATGACGCTTGTTTTGGATGGCCACCAATTATTTCAATCATCTGTTTCACTGTATTTGTGACCTAGTTCATAGGAAAACTGCTACTCTGACAGCTAGATTTAATAGTATTTGTTTACTCTACTTTAATAAGAATCCATCATGTGAGGTGACACCATCATTTGGTTTTGTGATAGCCTGAGCAGTTACATAGTTACATAGTAGGTGAAGTTGAAAAAAGGACAAGTCCATCAAGTCCAACCTATGTGTGATTATATGTCAGTATTACATTGTATATCCCTGTATGTTGCAGTCCTTCAGATGCTTATCTAATAGTCTTCTGAAACTATTGATGCCCCCCCTGCTGAAACCACCGCCTGTGGAAGGGAATTCCGCATCCTTGCCGCTATTGCAGTAAAGAACCCTCTACGCAGTTTAAGGTTAAACCTCTTTTCTTCTAATTTTAGTGAGTGACCACGTGTCTTATTAAACTCCCTTCTGCGAAAAAGTTTTATCCCTATTGTGGGATCACCAGTATGGTATTTGTAAATTGAAATCATATTCCCTCTCAAGCGCCTCTTGTCCAGAGAGAATAAGTTCAGTGCTCGCAACCTTTCCTAATAACTAAGATCTTCCAGACCCTTTATTAGCTTTGTTGCCCTTCTTTGTACTCGCTCCATTTCCAGTACATCCTTCCTGAGGACTGGTGCCCAGAACTGGCCAGCATACTCTAGGTGCAGCCGGACCAGAGTCTTGTAGAGGGGGAGAGTTATCGTTTATCTCTGGAGTTGATCCCTTTTTTAATGCATGCCAATATTCTGTTTGCTTTGTTAGCAGCAGCTTGGCATTGCATGCCATTGCTGAGCCTATCATCTACTAGGACCCCCAGGTCTTTTTCCATCCTAGATTCCCCCAGAGGTTAATCCCCTGGTGAGTAGATTGTAGTCATATTTTTGACACCCAAATGCATTATTTTACATTTTTCTACATTAAGCCTCATTTGCCATGTAGTTGCCCACCTCATTAGATTGTTCAGATCTTCTTGCAAGGTTTCCACATCCTGCATAGAAGTTATTGCCCTGCTTAGCTTATTTTGCCCGCAAATACAGAGATTGAGTTGTTTACCCCATTCTCCAGGTCCAGTTGGTACAGACATGGATTTCTAGTGGAGGTGTCTTACCATTTAAGTCCCTGACAGATATAGTAAGCAGCATGTGATTCAACTTAGCAAAGGTATGGATAACATCAGTTCTGGGTAATGATTGCAAAAAAAAATTACTTTTACAATGACTGTTTCCATTTTCTAAATAAGGGGGGACTGATATCAACCATTGGTGATACCTCAACTTTCTGGTGCACCTTATTATTATACAGGATTTACAATATAAAGGGAGACAATACAGCTACAATACAATAAAATACAA